>NC_088240.1:77642500-77740000 GCF_036934945.1 Oncorhynchus masou masou | reverse complement strand
TATCTATTCTCATTCTCTTTCTCTCTTTCTCTTTTTCTCTCTCCCTCTTTTTCACTTCTCTCTTCTCTCTCCCTCTCTTATTCTCCCTCACTCTCGTTATCACTCTCCTTCGTTCTCTGACCCTCTCTCCTAGTTTCTGTAGACCAGTCCTGCCCAAACATCTTGCTGGAGATCTACTGTCCTGTAGAGTTTCAGTCCAACCCTAATTTAGCATAGCATAGAAGTGCTTTTTTAAAACAAGGGTTTTCCACCTCCAAGCCTCAACCTGAGGTGCCGTGAACAGTGACCACATTGTGACAACACCATGGAATATAGTTGTGGGAGCAGTAGTGGCAGAGACTGGCCTCACGTTAGTTCAGCACCACGGAGAGACCCCTCACAGCTTCACATACTGTCTAACACAGGTTTTTTCCAGAGGGTGTGCAGATTTTTGTTCCAGTCCTTCAGTAACACATCTGATTCAGATCATTGCCTAGACTGAAGATCAGAATTAGGTGATTATTTGAAACAGATGTGTGAGTGATACGATGGAGCGAAAAGCCTGCACACCGTGAAGCTCTAGAGAACCCCTTGAAGCAGTGGTGGTGCTGTCCATGGTGCTGAACTGGGTGTTGAGAGTTCTGAACTGGACAGTAATAATGCTGTCCATGGTGCTGCTGGACAGTGAGAGTTCTGTCCATGGTGCTGCTGGTCAATGAGGGTGCTGTCCAAGGATCCTGAACTTGACAGTGAGGGTGCTGTCCATGGTGCTGAACTGGGCCGTGGGAGTGCTGTCCATGACGCTGAACTGGACAGTGGGGGTGCTGTCCATGGTGCTGAACTGGACAATGAGAGTGCTGTCCATGGTGCTGAACTGGACAATGAGGGTGCTGTCCAGGAATCCTGATCTGGACAGTGAGGGTGCTGTCCAAGTATCCTGAACTGGACAGTGTGGGTGCTGTCCAATGTGCTGAACAGGACAATGAAGGGGCTGTCCATGGTGCTGAACTGGACATTGGGAGTGCTGTCCATGGTGCTGAACTGTAACTTAATTGCAGCGTAAAGCATTTCACTTCACCAATGTTATGGCTTTAAAACCTCTTAAGGATGACGCAGAATATAGTTCCACTGCAGGAACATCAATCAGCGGAAATTTCAGAGCGCCACCTATAGTTTTCGATAAAACTCAAACTTTCTTTAAAACACACATGCAATGTACTGAATCAAAGCTGCACTCGTTGTGAATCTAGCCACCAAGTTAGATTTGTAAAATGCTTTTCGGCGAAAGCATGATAAGCTATTATCTGATAGCATGCACTCCCCAAAATACCAGGACATCACCTAAACAACAGATTTTGCGGTAGCCGGCGCTACACAAAACGCTGAAATAAAATATAAAACACTCATTACCTTTGACGAGCTTCTCTGTTGGCACTCCTATATGTCCCATAAACATCACATTTGGGTCTTTTTCCCGATTAAATCCGTCATTGTCTACCCAAAATGTCATTTCATGAAGGCTGGTCTGATCCAGGAAAATTCCCATTTACAAGACGCAACGTCACTTTTTAAAATTACAAATGTTGCCTATAAACATTTGCAAATCACTTCAAACTACTTTTCTAAACCAACTTTAGGTATTAATAAATGTTAATAAACGTTAGTAATCAAATTGATCACGGGGCGATCTGTATTCGATAGCAGCAAGTCTTGAAATCATCCTCAATGTTTACACTTTCATAACATCCTGCAGTGTGGCTCAAGACAGGACTTGCCAAAACGTCATCCAACCAAGGATAAAGGACGAATAAAATGCCAGTACAGGCGCCATCGTGTGGAAGCTGTAGGCATTGTAATGGGATCCTCGTTTTTTTTCTGTCGCCTTAAACAATGCATTCATTGACTGGCGGATGAATATTTTTTGTGTGTTTTTGGTGAACAGTTTTGCCTGGGAATTTTACTCCTAAACACGTTCTGTTATAGCCACAGACACGATTTAACCAGTTTTAGAGACTTCAGAGTGTTTTCTATACACACATACTTATCATATGCATATACTATATTCCTGGCATGAGTAGCAGGACGTTGAAATGTTGCAAAAAATTTTACAAAAAGCTGCGAAAATTCGCATCATCCTTAGGAGGTTTTTAATGCTTTCATCAGTGTTCTCTTTTCATAGAATACATGAAGGTCACCTTAGGGACCATGCAGATAGATACACAAAATTCAAGTAAATGACATTTTAAAAACGTGATTTATCCCAGAGGGGCGATTACTTCTACAATACTTCTAATCTAGTGAAGGACCATATGTGAGCACTGTCACACACCTTCCAGTTGGCAGGACAGCACAGTGACATCACTGTGGCTGTGACCTGAAGTCAACTGGCACTTCTGGAGTGTCATGTTAACATCTGGCGCTGACTGGCAGAGAGGACATGGGACTGCCAAGTTTAGATGAGTCCTATCACCTCTATTTTTGGATATCATAATTTCCATTAAACCTCTTGTAGCTACCCATCCCGGATCCGGGAGCGTAATCATCAACTGACACTAATTAGCATAACGCAACGGACATAAATAGTACTAGAAAATATTCATATTCATGAAATTTCCACAAGTGAAATATATTGAAATTATACTTACAGACAATATTCACAGACAATATTTTTACAGTTTTGGAAACTTTAGAGGGTTTTCTATCCTAAGCTGTCAATTATATGCATATTCTAGCATCTTGTCCTGACAAAATAGCCCGTTTACTTAGGGAATGTTATTTTTCCAAAAATGAAAATAGTGCCCCCTAGATTCAAGAGGTTTTAAGTTATCCCCTCTGTGAATCGGAGGCGTCTGGTTCACAGTAAGTAGTAGTTTCCAGGGGGAAAAGAGTGTATTCTAAATGACTGAAATGTAAATGTCAGTGAGTGAGGGCAGCAGGGAGGGGACAGCTTGTAGAAATACTGCAGACTTGGGCTGAGTCTTCAGTGACCACTCCTTGTGTGTATTTCTTCCATTCATTCTTCATATCTGACGAATTGTCTTGATTACTCCCTTTCTTTTTTTTGGACCTCTCCTCCTCTCCTGTATGTCTCTCTTCTAGTCACTCCTCCTCTTCTGTATGTCTATCTTATAGTCACTCCTCCTCTCCGGTATGTCTCTCTTCTAGTCACTCCTCCTATCCTGTATGTCTCTCTTCTAGTAACTCCTCCTCTCCTGTATGTCTCTCTTCTAGTCACTCCTCCTCTCCTGTATGTCTCTCTTCTAGTCACTCCTCCTATCCTGTATGTCTCTCTTCTAGTCACTCCTCCTATCCTGTATGTCTCTCTTCTAGTCACTCCTCCTATCCTGTATGTCTCTCTTCTAGTCAATCCTCCTATCCTGTATGTCTCTCTTCTAGTCACTCCTCCTATCCTGTATGTCTCTCTTCTAGTCACTCCTCCTATCCTGTATGTCTCTCTTCTAGTCACTCCTCCTATCCTCTCATCAGACCTCTCCTCCTCCTCTCCTGTATGTCTCTCTTCTAGTCACTCCTCCTATCCTCTCATCAGACCTCTCCTCCTCCTCTCCTGTATGTCTCTCTTCTAGTCACTCCTCCTCTCCTCTAATCAGACCTCTCCTCCTCCTCTCCTGTATGTCTCTTTTCTAGTCACTCCTCCTATCCTCATATCTCTCCTCCTCTCCTGTATGTCTCTTTTCTAGTCACTCCTCCTCTCCTCATATCTCTCCTCCTCTCCTGTATGTCTCTTTTCTAGTCACTCATCCTCTCCTCATATCTCTCCTCCTCTCCTGTATGTCTCTTTTCTAGTCACCCTCCTCTCCTCATATCTCTCCTCCTCTCCTCTATGTCTCTTTTCTAGTCACTCCTCCTATCCTCTCATCATATCTCTCCTCCTCCTCTCCTGTATGTCTCTTTTCTAGTCACTCCTCCTCTCCTGTATGTCTCTTTTCTAGTCACCCTCCTCTCCTCATATCTCTCCTCCTTTCCTCTATGTCTCTTTCTAGTCACTCCTCCTATCCTCTCATCATATCTCTCCTCCTCCTCTCCTGTATGTCTCTTTTCTAGTCACTCCTCCTATCCTGTATGTATCTCTACTAGTCACTCCTCCTATCCTGTATGTCTCTCTTCTAGTCACTCCTCCTATCCTCTCATCATATCTCTCCTCCTCCTCTCCTATATGTCTCTCTTCTAGTCACTCCTCCTCTCCTCTAATCAGACCTCTCCTCCTCCTCTCCTGTATGTCTCTTTTCTAGTCACTCCTCCTCTCCTCATATCTCTCCTCCTCTCCTGTATGTCTCTTTTCTAGTCACTCCTCCTCTCCTCATATCTCTCCTCCTCTCCTGTATGTCTCTTTTCTAGTCACTCATCCTCTCCTCATATCTCTCCTCCTCTCCTGTATGTCTCTTTTCTAGTCACCCTCCTCTCCTCATATCTCTCCTCCTCTCCTCTATGTCTCTTTTCTAGTCACTCCTCCTATCCTCTCATCATATCTCTCCTCCTCCTCTCCTGTATGTCTCTTTTCTAGTCACTCCTCCTCTCCTGTATGTCTCTTTTCTAGTCACCCTCCTCTCCTCATATCTCTCCTCCTCTCCTCTATGTCTCTTTTCTAGTCACTCCTCCTATCCTCTCATCATATCTCTCCTCCTCCTCTCCTGTATGTCTCTTTTCTAGTCACTCCTCCTCTCCTGTATGTCTCTTTTCTAGTCACTCCTCCTCTCCTGTATGTCTCTCTTCTAGTCACTCCTCCTATCCTCTCATCATATCTCTCCTCCTCCTCTCCTGTATGTCTCTTTTCTAGTCACTCCTCCTATTCTCTCATCATATCTCTCCTCCTCCTCTCCTGTATGTCTCTTTTCTAGTCACTCCTCCTCTCCTGTATGTCTCTTTTCTAGTCACTCCTCCTATTCTCTCATCATATCTCTCCTCCTCCTCTCCTGTATGTCTCTTTTCTAGTCACTCCTATCTTCTCATCATATCTCTCCTCCTCCTCTCCTGTATGTCTCTTTTCTAGTCACTCCTCCTCTCCTGTATGTCTCTTTTCTAGTCACTCCTCCTATCCTCTCATCATATCTCTCCTCCTCCTCTCCTCTCTGTCTCTCTTCTAGTCACTCCTCCTCTTCTCTCTGTCTCTCTTCTAGTCACTCCTCCTGTCCTCTCATCATATTTCTCCTCCTCCTCTCCTCTCCTCTCTTATCGTATCTCTCCTCCTCCTCTCCTCTCTGTCTCTCTTCTAGTCACTCCTCCTCTCCTCTCTGTCTCTCTTCTAGTCACTCCTCCTCTCCTCTCTGTTTCTCTTCTAGTCACTCCTCCTCTCCTCTCTGTCTCTCTTCTAGTCACTCCTCCTATTCTCTCTGTCTCTCCTCCAGCTATTCCCCATCCTCTTTCTATATCTCTGTCTTTAGTCCGTTCTGTTCCCCCTCCTCTTCTTTCCATGTCTCTGGCTTTAGTCAGATCTATTCTGCTCTGTATCTGTGAATTAATGTCTCTGACTGGTCCTCCTTATCTAGCCCCAGATTCTGTACTGTCATGTCCCCCCCCCCCCCACACACACACACACAATGTCGCCCCCCAGGCCCATGCGTCTCTACACAGCTCTGGGGGCTCCGCTGAGTCACCACACAGACTGGAAAGACAACACAGGGAGAGAAACATGACCAGGTGAAAATGGTGGAGGAGAGAAGGAGAGAGGGAAGGACACTGAGGAATGAAACGGGAAGGAGGAGGAAGGGGAAAACATTGGGAAGAGGGTGAAAATAAAGATGTCAGAGGGAGAAAGAAGTAAGGGGACGTGAAGAGAAGGAAAGAAACAGACGGAAGGAGAACGAAGGAAGTAGAAATAGAGGGAGAAGGAGAAAGGAAGAAACACAATGACATGTTGAAATAGAGGGAGAAGGAGAGAATGAGAAGGACATCCAATTAGGAGGGAGACAGTCTCTGAGCAACACCATTTCATCAGTATGTTAAAGTAATTATCACCTAATAAGCCACAACACCATTTCATCAGTATGTTAAAGTAATTATCACCTAATAAGCCACAACACCATTACATCGGTATGTTAAAGTAATTATCACCTAATAATCCACAACACCATTACATCAGTATGTTAAAGTAATTATCACCTAATAATCCACAACACAATTACATCAGTATGTTAAAGTAATTATCACCTAATAATTCACAACAGCAAATCAGTAGTATAAATAACATATGCATGTAGAGTTTTGCTAGCCGTTTCCATAGTTATCCTCCGTTCACTGTCTGTCTGTCTTCCTTCCTGCCTGTCTTTTTATCTGTTTCCCTCTGTTGAATCTGTCTCTCTCTCCACCCTATTCTTAATTCCCTTCTCCCAGCTCTTTAAGTCCCTCTCCGCCTGCCTGCCCCCATCCCTTCCAATCCTCCAATCCCTCGCTCACAAAGCTAGGCTCCATTCACTCTTCCCTCTCCATTCATCTCTCCTTCCCTCTACTTTCATCCCTCCTTCCCTCTACTTTCATCCCTCCTTGCCTCTACTTTCATCCCTCCTTCCCTCTCCATTCATCCCTCCTTCCCTCTCCATTCATCCCTCCTTCCTTCTCCATTCATCCCTCCTTCCCTCTCCATTCATCCCTCCTTCCCTCTCCATTCATCCCTCCTTCCCTCTCCATTCATCCCTCCTTCCCTCTCCATTCATCCCTCCTTCCCTCTACATTCATCCCTCCTTCCCTCTCCATTCGCTCCATTCACTGCACAATAAGCACATCCAAAAGATATGCCTTCTCTCCCAGCATGCTTTTCCAGTGGGACGTCACTCTGGGTAGAAGCTGCCCATAGCCACAGGTCTAGAATCAGCTTCCCCTCTACACATCCTATCCTTAACCATTAGTGTGATAAATGAGAAACTGAGCATAGACTGGAAGCTTATCTCCGACGAAGACAGTTACTCTGAAACAGCATTGAGGACCACTGACCAAATGACTCTTCAGGGTGATGTGAGGACACAATGGACAACAGCAGTGTACAAGAGCAGTGGACAGGCTCCATTCCCTCTTCCCTCTCCATTCATCCCTCCTCTGCTTCATCCCTCCGATTGTGTCGCAAATGGATGATGAATGAACACACAGGGTGAATTAACACACACACACCCAGCGTGCTGACTGGGGAGAGAGGATATGCAGTGCAGTGTTGGCCAGTCAACAAGCACTAAGGCCTGGAAAGTTAATGTCGGAATCACAATGGAACCTGTGTGTGTGCTTGTTGATGATCATTAACTTGGCCCTCATCATCTCTCTGCCCTTCGATCTTTTCTGGGATTGGTTCCCAAATGCATGTGTTGTAACTCCTTTTTAGTGACAAAATTACATATTTGTGTGACCTTGCAAAAAAGCACATGTTAAATTTGCAGTTTCAATGTGAGATAGCTGTTTTCACATGTATTAAATTTAGAGTTCACATGTTAACACCATCTTTTCACATGTGCCTCACAAAACTTTTACATGTGAAAATCTCACTTTCTCATGTGGAATCAAATGTAAAAAACTAACTTTAACATATGATTGTTTTTCACATGTGAACTTGCAATTCCACATGTGAAAGTGAAAATCTAATTTGCAGTCTCACATGTAAGAAAACTCCACATTTACTCCAATATTTGTAAACCAAGTAAATGTAAACAAACACTGTATAGCTTAAAAACTATATAGGTTAAAACTATAATTTTGATATCATGGATGGTCAGTCCAGAGCGCAGGCTATGGATTCCAGAGTGGTTGCATTTCTCCATCCCCATCCATCAGCTTTTTACCTAAACTGTGTCGGGGAGCCCACTTTGTTAAAGTTGCAATTAAGGATGGCAGCCAATTTTCTAGTGAGTAACCTACTTTTTGTGCCATTAAAATATCAAAATATATTTTAAAAACTGATGTCACAAACACAATTCTTAGTATTGCAAACAAACAAAAAATATATTGAAAGCAAAACATAAACCCAAATGTATTGGTAGTAAAATTTATATTGCAAACCATTTTTCAACGCAAGAGTACATAATTTGTAAATGGATACAAAACAAATATTTTCTGTGAAACATTTGGTATGATACTGTAATTAAATAAAACGTCTCTCTCTTTCCTGCAGGTTTCCCTATAGTTGGTTACTTTACCCTGGCATTTGCTGTCACTGCCTTTTTTCAAGTGTTGCACATTCCAGCATCATGCTACCCTGCATCCCACTGCTGGTTTGCCTCTGAAACTAAGCAGGGTCGTCACTGGTTGGTCCCCAAATGGGAGCCCAGACGGGTACACCAAAAAGCCGGATTAGTGATTTAGCGAGATCTGTCAAAACCAGAATTTGTGCAATCTCGGAATTTCCGCCTCCAGAAAGAGAGCTTGAAAGAGAGCCTTATCATCAGATTCTTGTTCTTCACTATGGCCTGTCTCCTTGGAAAATCCACTTGACATCGGAGCCTGCATTGTTCGCTGTACTTTACAAAGGGAACACATTTTTGGACCTCAAATATATCCTTTAGATCATTCAGAAAAATCTATTTTTGAATGTTATCGTTTTTCCGCACAATCATTCATATATCTAAAAAAACTGACTGCTCGGTCAACTATGTGTATTGCTTAGAGATTTTCTTTCCACTGGAAATGTCCTGTACAATGTGGGCGATGCTGAACTATATGGCAAGGCAACGGTGTGTAAAGCCGGAAGAAGTCTGCCTCTCATTGAATATGTTTTTTTATGTCTATGTTGCATTCCCTGGCCATCAAGTTGTCCAAATAGTCAAGGAGAACTTTTATAGAATGCAGGTACAATAGGCTGCGATCAGTTGACTGCCAGCGATGCTTTGCTAATCTCAAATTAATAAATCTAGGCAACATGATAAAAATAATACATCGCCTAATTCATCCTGCAGATTTTCCAAACATCATTGGTGCTATAGATGGCCACATATCTCCCATTCAAACACCCTCTGGAGCAAATGAAGGAGACTACGTGAACTGAAACAACTTTAACAGCATAAACAAACAGGTAGCTACTGAATACTGTAGCCTAAACTATCACCAAACCAAATCATTTTCACAAAAATTCAATGATCTTCCTTCCTTCTTTGGTCAGGTGATTTGACTCCCATGTGGTTACAACTAAACATTGAACAACATTGCTGCCGCTGTTGTCACGCGAAGCACTCTATGACTTCAATACATTAGTATTATAGTGGCTGTTCCACTGGATGTCAGAAGGTGTCACTGGATGTCAGAAGGTGAATTCACCAATTTGTAAGTCGCTCTGGATAAGAGCGTCTGCTAAATGACTTAAATGTAAATGTAAATGTATTCATCCTACATAGGCTATGGAATGGTCCTACCATTGCAATTGTGACATAGGTTACTACAATTGACATATTAGGCCAAAGCCTTGACACTTAATATCACCAGCGCTGCAATAACAGTGCTCTATAAAGTGAAAGCATTGTTCCTAATTAACCATATGTGTAAACTAGGCCTATTAGATATTGGAACCATTTAACACTGTCTGCAATTTTCTGCCAGGCTCCCTCTCTGGCTTTTGTGGCAGCAGATGTATTACTTTTGGGAGAAATATCTGAACATATTTGTTGTGTTGTACAATTGTTTCTTGTTCTAGACTTCTGAAATATTGGGCTCTGTCTTTTGACTCCATATCTGCAATTTTTTCTGTCATCGAAATGAGGACCTTTTTGAAGGTTGCGTGCACGCGCCAGCTGGTCAACCAATCTGCGCTTCACTTCAGCCGAATACCTTAAACGAAAAGCAGCGGTTCTGGAACCAAGAAATCCTGGACTTCCTCATCTGGTTAAGAAAAGCCTGATATGTTCAGGAAATCCTGAATTTGTGTGTGTGTGTGTGTGTGTGTGTGTGTGTGTGTGTGTGTGTGTGTGTGTGTGTGTGTGTGTGTGTGTGTGTGTGTGTGTGTGTGTGTGTGTGTGGTATTCAAGCTACTGTAGCCCCTGACATGTTGTGTAGTGGTTAATATTACAAAGGGTGGTTTAGAAATAAACTCTTTCTCTCAGCATGACTTCTGAATGAGGTATCCGTCTCCCTCCCTCTCTCTTT
This sequence comes from Oncorhynchus masou masou, assembly GCF_036934945.1. Classification (NCBI taxonomy): domain Eukaryota; kingdom Metazoa; phylum Chordata; class Actinopteri; order Salmoniformes; family Salmonidae; genus Oncorhynchus; species Oncorhynchus masou. The sequence continues at coordinate 77,729,953 of NC_088240.1, read as the reverse complement.
CTCTCAGCATGACTTCTGAATGAGGTACCTGTCTCCCTCCCTCTCTCTTTCTCTCAGCATGACTTCTGAATGAGGTACCTGTCTCCCTCCCTCTCTCTTTCTCTCAGCATGACTTCTGAACGATGTACCTGTCTCCCTCCCTCTCTCTTTCTCTCAGCATGACTTCTGAACGAGGTACCTGTCTCCCTCCCTCTCTCTTTCTCTCAGCATGACTTCTGAACGAGGTACCTGTCTCCCTCCCTCTCTCTTTCTCTCAGCATGACTTCTGAACGAGGTACCTGTCTCCCTCCCTCTCTCTTTCTCTCAGCATGACTTCTGAACGAGGTACCTGTCTCCCTCCCTCTCTCTTTCTCTCAGCATGACTTCTGAACGAGGTATCTGTCTCCCTCCCTCTCTCTTTCTCTCGGCATGACTTCTGAACGAGGTACCTGTCTCCCTCCCTCTCTCTTTCTCTCTCTCTGTAAATTAGTTTAATCTAAAAGTCTCACTTAAAATTAAAAGAGTTCTCTGTCTCTCTCTCTTTGCTTTCTCTCGCTCCTCTCTGAAGACTTCATGCAATAAGTCTGACTTATCCTTGCTCTCTCTCCTTCTCCCTCCCTCCACTCCCTCCTCTCCTCCCGCTCTCCCTCTGTCTCTAGATGAGTTCATGCAGTAGCAGAGCGCTGACCATCCTGTCCACGGTGTTTGGGGCGTGTGGTCTGCTGCTGGTGGGCGTGGCTGTGTCTACAGACTACTGGCTGTTGATGGAGGAGGGCATCGTGCTGCAGCAGAACCAGAGCATGGAGGTCAAGATGGCTCTGCACTCTGGCCTCTGGAGGGTCTGCTTCGTGGCAGGTACATATGACCTCTGACCCTCAATAGCAGTGGTCAACTGACCAATCTGCTCCGGATAGAATTAGCCATAGTCAATCTAGGATCAGTTCACTCCTTCTAAATCTGAACGTTAACCATTAGGGGAAAATGCAACACAGGACCTTATATCAGTGCAACTTCACAATCTCAATTTTATATACCAAATTATTTTTTCATTAACGTATGCAAGGGCAGACTGGCCATCTGGCATTTTTGGAAATTGCTAGATGGGCTGGTCCATTTTTTGCCTAACCTGTTTTATTTGTGCAAAATTATAATTAACTGGCAAAACATGGGGGCCTCAAATAACAAAATGGGCCGGTGTGGGGGGCTCATACAAAAAAAATGGTCCATTGTGTTAGAAATGGTAGGACAGATTTTTGGTCCCAGTCCACCTCTGTATGTATGTATCTGCCTCCCTCTCTCTTTCTCATGCAAGCCTCAATTTTATACACTCCTCTTTCTTTCCCTTCTCTCTCAGGGACAGAGAACGGGAGATGTGTGGCGTCAGAGTATTTCACTGAGCCAGAGATAGAGATCACCACAGAGAATACTGCTAATATTCTGAGTGAGTATACTGTACCTTACACTTACAGCTTTACACTGCACACTCAGCATAGAGCTCACCAACTTGTAGCCCTAAAAAACGGAAATGAGTTACTTCTGGTTTGTTCAGCCATTAAGGGCTCGTTGGCCAAAGCCTATGGGGAAATTAATTGGGTTTTTGGATAAACAGAGAAGAAAATAAGTTCTAGGGTTAACACAGGTTTAGGAGATCTTATACATTTTGTTCTATGAGATAATAGCAGTCAGTTAACATGGCATGTATTCATTGTTATGAAGCAGCTTTGTAATTTATGTGTTTGTTATGATTACATACAGTTGAAGTCGGAAGTTTGCATACACTTAGGTTGGAGTCATTGAAATTAATTTTTCAACCACTCCACTAATTTCTTGTGAACAAACTATAGTTTTGGCAAGTCGGTTAGGACAACTACCTTGTGGTTGACACAAGTAAATTTTCCAACAATTGTTTCTAAACAGATTATTTCACTTATAATTCAATGTATTATAATTCCAGTTTACATACCCTAAATTGACTATGCCTTTAAACAGCTTGGAAAATTCCAGAAAATTATGTCATGGCTTCAGAAGCTTCTGATAGGCTAATTGACATAATTTGTGTCAATTGAAAGTGTACCTGTGGATGTATTTCAAGGACTACCTTCAGACATTGCATCTTTGCTTCACATCATGGGAAAATCAAAAGAAATCAGCTAAGACCTCAGGAAAACAATTGTAGACATCCACAAGTATGGTTCATCCTTGGGAGCAATTTCCAAATGCCTGAAGGTACCATGTTCATCTGTACAAACAATAGTACGTAAGTATAAACACCATGGGACCACGCAGCCGTCATACCGCTCAGGAAGGAGACGAGTTCTGTCTCCTAGAGATGAATGTACTTTGGTGCGAAAAGTGCAAATCAATCCCGGAACAACAGCGACCTTGTGAAGATGCTGGAGGAAACAGGTACAAAAGTATCTATATCCACAGTAAAACGAGTCCTCTATCGACATAACCTGAATGGTCGCTCAGCAAGGAAGAATCCACTGCTCCAAAAACGGCAAAAAAAGCCAGACTACGGTTTGCAACTCCATATGGGGACAAAGATTGTACCTTTTGGAGAAATGTCCTCGTCTGATGAAACAAAAATAGAACTGTTTGGCCATAATGACCATCGTTATGTTTGGAGGAAAAAGGGGGAGGCTTGCAAGCCAAAGAACACCATCCCAACCGTGAAGCACGGGGGTGGCAGCATCATGTTGTGGGGGTGCGTTGCTGCAGGAGGGACTGGTGCACTTAGATGGCATCATGAGAGAGGAAAATTATGTGGATATATTGAAGCAACTTCTCAAGACATTGTCAGGGAGTTAAAGCTTGGTCGTAAATGGGTCTTCCAAATGGACAATGACCCCAAGCATACTTCCAAAGTTGTGGCAAAATGGCTTTAGGACAACAAAGTCAAGGTATTGGAGTGGCCACTACAAAGCCCTGATCTCAATCCCATAGAAAATTTGAGGGCAGAACTGAAAAAGCATGCATGAGCAAGGAGGCCTACAAACCTGACTCAGTTACACCAGCTCTGTCATGAGGAATGGGCCAAAATTATTGTGGGAAGCCTGTGGAAGGCTATCCGAAACATTTGACCCAAGTTAACCAATTTAAAGTCAATGCTACCAAATACTAATTGAGTGTATGTGAACTTCTGACCCACTGGGAATGTGAAGAAAGAAATCAAATCTGAAATGATTTATTCTCTCTACAATTATTCTGACATTTCAGATTCTTAAAGTAAAGTGGTGATCCTAACTGACCTAAAACAGGGATTTTTGCTAGGATTAAATGTCAGGAATGGTGAAAAACTGAGTTTCAATTGATTTGGCTAAGGTGTATGTAAACTTCCGACTTCAACTGTAAATGCTTAAAAACTCACAAAAAGTGACGTTAGCTGATAATTATCTCATAGAACAAAATGTGTAAGGTCTCCCTAAGCCTGTGTTTACAACATACCTTATTTTTGGCGTTTATTCAAAACCTCTCCAAAACCCCAATTAATTTCCCAATAGGCTTTGGCCAATGAGCCATGGCGAAGTTGATACCTACAAAAAGACGCCATTACCATTGCTCTCTAATATGGTTAGCACATAACATTTTACCTCTAATACTGTGACCCTGTAGAGATGGTGCAGACAGCCACTCAATTTCCCATGGTGTCTCAGCTATGACCTCTAACACTGTGACCCTGTAGAGATGGTGCGGACAGCCACTCCGTTCCCCATGGTGTCTCTGCTCTTCGTCTTCACGGCCTTTGTCATCAGTAACATCGGACACATCCGGCCCCAGCGCACCATCCTGGCGTTCGTCTCCGGGATCTTCTTCATCCTCTCAGGTAGATAGGCCACTCCATCTGGCCTTGATTATTACTGCCTTCATCCATCCTCTCAGGTAAACAGGCCACTCCATCTGGCCTTGATTATTACTGCCTTCATCCATCCTCTCGGGTAGATAGGCCACTCCATCAGGCCTTGATTATTACTGCCTTCATCCATCCTCTCAGGTAAATAGGCCACTCCATCTGGCCTTGATTATTACTGCCTTCATCCATCCTCTCGGGTAGATAGGCCACTCCATTTGGCCTTGATTAGTACTGCCTTCATCCATCCTCTCAGGTAAATAGGCGACTCCATCTGGCCTTGATTATTACTGCCTTCATCCATCCTCTCGGGTAGATAGGCCACTCCATTTGGCCTGGATTATTACTGCCTTCATCCATCCTCTCGGGTAAATAGGCCACTCCATCTGGCCTTGATTATTACTGCCTTCATCCATCCTCTCGGGTAGATAGGCCACTCCATCTGGCCTTGATTATGACTGCCTTCATCCATCCTCTCAGGTAAATAGGCCACTCCATCTGGCCTTGATTATTACTGCCTTCATCCATCCTCTCAGGGTGATAGGCCACTCCATCAGGCCTTGATTATTACTGCCTTCATCCATCCTCTCAGGTAAATAGGCGACTCCATCTGGCCTTGATTATTACTGCCTTCATCCATCCTCTCGGGTAGATAGGCCACTCCATTTGGCCTTGATTAGTACTGCCTTCCTCCATCCTCTCGGGTAGATAGGCCACTCCATCTGGCCTTGATTATTACTGCCTTCATTCATCCTCTCGGGTAAATAGGCCACTCCATCTGGCCTTGATTATTACTGCCTTCATCCATTCTCTCAGGTAAATAGGCCACTCCATCTGGCCTTGATTATTACTGCCTTCATTCATCCTCTCGGGTAAATAGGCCACTCCACCTGGCCTTGATTATTACTGCCTTCATCCATCCTCTCGGGTAGATAGGCCACTCCATCTGGCCTTGATTATTACTGCCTTCATCCATCCTCTCGGGTAGATAGGCCACTCCATTTGGCCTTGATTATTACTGCCTTCATCCATTCTCTCGGGTAAATAGGCCACTCCATCTGGCCTTGATTATTACTGCCTTCATCCATCCTCTCGGGTAGATAGGCCACTCCATTTGGCCTTGATTATTACTGCCTTCATCCATCCTCTCAGGTAAATAGGCCACTCCATCTGGCCTTGATTATTACTGCCTTTATCCATCCTCTCGGGTAGATAGGCCACTCCATTTGGCCTTGATTATTACTGCCTTCATTCATCCTCTCGGGTAAATAGGCCACTCCATCTGGCCTTGATTATTACTGCCTTCATCCATTCTCTCAGGTAAATAGGCCACTCCATCTGGCCTTGATTATTACTGCCTTCATTCATCCTCTCGGGTAAATAGGCCACTCCACCTGGCCTTGATTATTACTGCCTTCATCCATCCTCTCGGGTAGATAGGCCACTCCATTTGGCCTTGATTATTACTGCCTTCATCCATCCTCTCGGGTAAATAGGCCACTCCATCTGGCCTTGATTATTACTGCCTTCATCCATCCTCTCGGGTAGATAGGCCACTCCATTTGGCCTTGATTATTACTGCCTTCATCCATCCTCTCAGGTAAATAGGCCACTCCATCTGGCCTTGATTATTACTGCCTTCATCCATCCTCTCGGGTAGATAGGCCACTCCATTTGGCCTTGATTATTACTGCCTTCATCCATCCTCTCAGGTAAATAGGCCACTCCATCTGGCCTTGATTATTACTGCCTTTATCCATCCTCTCGGGTAGATAGGCCACTCCATTTGCCCTTGATTATTATTACCTTCATCCATCCTCTCAGTTAAATAGGCCACTCCATCTGGCCTTGATTATTACTGCCTTCATCCAACCTCTCGGGTAAATAGGCCACTCCATTTGGCCTTGATTAGTACTGCCTTCATCCATCCTCTCGGGTAGATAGGCCACTCCATCTGGCCTTGATTATTACTGCCTTCATCCATCCTCTCAGGTAAATAGGCCACTCCATCTGGCCTTGATTATTACTGTATGTGTCCATATCCTCTGTCACTCCTGAATCATGTTAATTTGAACAAGGCTTATCTGTTTGTGATGATTCATATCTGGCCCCTTCTGTCTCGTTCCAACTGTGATTGATTATTGCTGTCTTCATCCTGTTTCAGCCTAGCCACTCCATCATTGCTCTATTTTTACTTTTGGATGTCTCCTGTACCACCTCAACAGGGTCTGACCATTATTACTGCAAATAATATCTCTGAATAAGGTCAAGTTGAGCAGAACAATCACTGGTGTCATCAGGAATTTCTGTTGACAAGGGTTCATTCTAAAATATGTCGACATACAGTACCAGTCAATAGTTTGGACACACCTACTCATTCCATGGTTTTTCTTTATTTTTACTATTTTCTACATTGTAGAATAATAATGAAGACATCAAAAACTATGAAATAACACATGTAATCATATAGTAAACAAATCAAAATATATTTTATATTTCAGGTTCTTCAAAGTAGCCACCCTTTTGCCTTGATGACAGCTTTTCAGAATCTTGGTATTCTCTCAACCAGCTTCATGAGGTAGTCACCTGTAATGCCTTTCAAATAACAGGTGTACCTTGTTAAAAGTTCATTTGTGGTATTTCTTCTTAATGCGTTTGAGCCAATCAGTTGTGTTGTGACAAGGTAGGGGTGGTATACAGAAGATAGCCCTATTTGGTAAATAGCAAGTCCATATTATGGAAGAACAGCTCAAATAAGCAAAGAGAAACAAGAGTCCATTATTACTTTAAGTCATGAAGGTCAGTCAATCCGGAAAATGTCAAGAACTTTGAAAGTTTCTTCAAGTGCTGTCGCAAAAACCATTAAGCTCTATGATGAAATTGGCTCTCATGAGGACCACCATATGACTGGAAGACCCAGAGTTACCTCTGCTGCAGTTCATTAGAGTTAACTGCACCTCAGATTGCTGCCAAAATGAATGCTTCACAGAATTTATGTAACAGACACATCTCAACATCCACTGTTGTTAAGGGATTTTTGATCAATAATGACTAATTTTGTATACATTTCAATGAGGACTGACTAATCAGAATACTGTTATGTTACTGTATACATGTATGAATTTTATTTTAATCCTAGTACTGAATATAATGTGTGTAATTATAATCAAGAATTAGAACAATGACTGTCTGTTCCTTGGTAGAAACGAATGAACTTATCGTCAGACTGGCGAGAATGCTTATCTACACAGGAAGACCTTGGCTTGGTCATAAATTATCTATACTGGTGGGGGTCGATGTAGGAAGGCTTGAGAACTATACTGCCATTGTACCGGAGTGGAGGAGAGACGGGACAGTTCGAAACCTAATGATGTCATTTTCAGTTTATAACCTGTTGTAAATTGTATCATGTTCAGTACTCTTGAGAATAGACGCCGGTGCTTGATTTTGAGACTGGTCTCCGCCCATTTTATGCAAATAAGTTTCTTATAAATCCTTAGAAATGGGCTGAGTGTATTAATTTAATAGTGTATTAAACATATAGGAATTTAATTCCTCTAACAACTGTTCAGTGAAGTCTGCGTAAATCAGTCGTTCATGGCCGAATTGCTGCAGAGAAACCACATCAAAAGGACACCAATAATAAGAAGAGACTTGCTTGGACCAAGAAACATGAGCAAATGACATTAGACCAGCGGAAGTCATCTGTTCTTTGGTCTGATGAGTCCAAATTTGAGATTTTTGGTTTCAACCACCATGTCTTTGTGAGACGCAGAGTAGGTGAACGGATGATCTCCGCATGTGTGGTTCCCACTGTGAAGCATGGAGGAGGAGGTGTGATGGTGTGGGGGTGCTTTGCTGGTGACACAGTCTGTGATTTATCTATAATTAAAGGCACACTTAACTAGCATGGCTACCACAGCATTCTGCAGCGATACGCCATCCAATATGGTTTGCGCTTAGAGGGACTATCATTTGTTTTTCAACAGGACAATGACCCAAAACACACCACCAGGCTGTGTAAGGGCTATTTGACCAAGAAAGAGTGATGGAGTGCTGCATCTAAAACCCCTGGCCCCCACAATCACCCGACCACAACCCAATTGAGATGGTTTAGAACCGCACAGTGATGTTGAACCGCACAGTGAAGGAAAAGCAGCCAACAAGTGCTCAGCATGTGGGAACTCCTTCAAGACTGTTGGAAAAGCATTCCAGGTGAAGCTGGTTGAGAGAATGCCAAGGGTGTGCAAACCTGTCATCAACGCAAAGGGTGGCTACTTTGAAGAATCTAAAATCTAAAACATATTTTGATATGTTTAACACTTTTTTTTGTTACTACATGATTCCATATGTGTTATTTTATAGTGTTGATGTCTTCACTACAATGTAGAAATGTAGAAAATAGTACAAATTAACTTCTTAACGCTACCCATCCCTTAAGCGGGATAATTGTCATCAGCAACGCTGAATAGCATAGTGCCACAGTCAAATAATATTACCTAAAATATTTATATTCATGAACTCACAAGTGCAATATTGCAAAACACAGTTTAGCCTCTTATTAATCCACCTGTCGTGTTAGATTTTGAAATTATGCTTTACAGCAAAAGCAATCCAAGCGTTTGTGTAAGTTTATCGATCGCACAAGAAAACATTAAGTACACTTAGCATCAGGTAGCTCTGTCACGAATATCAGAAAAGCAATCAAATTAATCGTTTTCCCTTGATCTTCGGATGTTTTCACTCACGAGACTCCCAGTTACACAACAAATGTTCCTTTCGTTCTATAAATATTATTTTTAGATCCAAAATACCTCCGTTTGTTTGTCGCGTTATGTTCAGAAATCCACAGCAAAGAGCCGTTAAGACAACGCAGACGAAAATTCCAAATAGTTTCCATAATGTCCACAGAAAAATGTCAAACGTTTTTTATAATCTATCCTCAGGTTGTTTTTAAAATATATAATCGATAATATATAAACCGCAAATGTCTTTCACAGTAGGAGAGGGGAAAACAATGACTGTCCAAATTCTGTTGCGGGAGCAAAACTCATGTGAACACTTGACGTGACATTATCGTTCTGGCTCATTTTTCAAAATACAAGTCTGAAACTATGTCTGAAGACTGTTCACACCTTGAGGAAGCGATAGGGAAAGGAATCTGGTTCATATCCCTTTACATCCAGCAAAGGGAGGCTATGGAACATGGAGTTTTCAAAATAGAAGCCACTTCCTGTTTTTATTTTCCTAAGGGTTTCGCCTGCAATATCAGTTCTGTTATAATAACAGACAATATTTTGACAGTTTTGGAAACTGTAGAGTGTTTTCTATCCAATACTAATAATAATATGCATATATTAGAAACTGAGACTGGCCGAGCTGGCCGTTTACAATGGGCACCTTTTTATCCAAGCTACTCAATACTGCCCCTGCAGCCATAGAAAGTTAAGAAAAATCCTAGAATGAGTAGGTGTGTCCAAACCTTTTGACTGGTAGTGTATTTTGTATTGTAAATCAGAGAAATATCTATCCTCTGTGAAGCTGTTTAGGGACTTTTCTGCTTTGTAGTTCACTCTCCTGACCAGGAGGCAGCAGTGATGAGGGTGCTCCATATTCTCTCTATGGAAGAGAGAGAGATGAGAAGATATCAAGAATGGCACTCAAAACATAACAATTCACCTATGATATGTTAGAAAAAACAGGTATATTATTTAAGGCCAAAAAAACAGTCATTATAATCACTTTCCTGCCTTTGCTGTGGTTTGTTTGTAACACACGGTCCTGGCATATATCTCTGTCTGTCTGTCTGTCTGTCTGTCTGTCTGTCTGTCTGTGAGTGTATTTTAGTATGCCAGTGTTACTTATTTAGGTAAAGATGATGAACTTCTACATTATAACTGACAGGACATGGTTTCCATGCACTTTCCTTTTATATTCACAGCCTATACTGACTGACAGGCTCCCAGTGTAGAGGATAAAATAAATAAGCATAAATATGGGTTGTATTTACAATTGTTCAATTGTTCTTCACTGGTTGCCCCTTTCTTGCGTCAACAGGTCACAAGTCTTGCTGCCGTGATGGCACACTGTGGTATTTCACCCAGTAGATATTTGAGTTTATCAAAATTGGGTTTGTTTTCGAGTTCTTTGTGGATCTGTGTAATCTGAGGGATATATGTCTCTCTAATATGGTCATACATTTGGCAGGAGGTTAGGAAGTGCAGCTCAGTTTCCACCTCATTTTGTGGGCAGTGTGTACATAGCCTGTCTTCTCTTGAGAGCCAGGTCTGCCTACGGCGGCCTTTCTCAATAGCAAGGCTATGCTCACTGAGTCTGTACACAGTCTGTGATGGTTTTGTTATCAAAGGTTTGGGAATCACTTCCTTTTAGGTGGTTGTAGAATTTAGCAGATCTTTTCTGGATTTTGATAATTAGTAGGTATTGGCCTAATTCTGCTCTGCATACATTATTTGGTGGTTTACGTTGTACACAGGGGCTATTTTAGCAGAATTCTGCATGCAGAGTGTCAATCTGTTGTTTGTTCCATTTTGTGAATTCTTGGTTGGTGAGCGGACCCCAGACCTCACAACCATAAAGGGCAACGGGTTCTATAACTGATTCAAGTATTTTCAGCCAGATCCTAATTGGCATGTCGAATTTATTGTTCCTTTTGATGGCATAGAAGGCCCTTCTTGCCTTGTCTCTCAGCTCGTTCACAGCTTTGTGGAAGTTACCTGTGGCGCTGATGGTTAGGACGAGGTATGTAACGTTTTTTGTGTGCTCTAGGGCAATGGTGTCTAGATGGAATTTGTATTCATGGTCCTGGCAACTGGTCCTTTTTTGGAACACCATTATTTTTGTCTTACTGAGATTTACTGTCAGGGCCCAGGTCTGACAAATCTGTGCAGAATATTTAGATGCTGCTGTAGGCCCTGCTTGGCCCCATTCATTCTTTCCTTTACACGGATCAGTCGTCCTGGTCCCTTTGCAGAAAAACAGCCCCAAAGCATGTTGTTTCCACCCCATGCTTCACAGTAGGTATGGTGTTCTTTGGATGCAACTCAGCATTTTTTTAACCTTTATTTTACTAAGCAAGTCAATTAAGAACAAATTCTTATTTTCAATGACGGCCTAGGAACAGTGGGTTAACTGCCTGTTCAGGGGCAGAACGACAGATTTGTACCTTGTCAGCTCGGGGATTTGAACTTGCAACCTTTCGGTTACTAGTCCAATGCTCTAACCACTAGGCTACCCTGCCGCCCATTCTTTGTCCTCCAACCACGACGAGTTGAGTTTTTACCAAAAAGTTCTATTTTGGTTTCATCTGACCATATGACATTCTCCCAATCTTCTGGATCATCCAAATGCTCTCTAGCAAACTTAAGACGGGCCCGGACATGTATTGGCTTAAGCAGGGGGACACGTCTGGCACTGCAGGATTTGAGTCCCTGGCGGCGTAGTGTGTTACTGATGGTAGGCTTTGTTACTTTGGTCCCAGCGCTCTGCAGGTCATTCACTAGGTCCCCCCGTGTGGTTCTTTGATTTTTGCTTACCGTTCTTGTGATCATTTTGACCCCACGGGGTGAGATCTTGCGTGGAGCCCCAGATTGAGGGAGATTATCGGTGGTCTTGTATGTCTTCCATTTCCTAATAATTGCTCCCACAGTTGATTTCTTCAAACCAAGCTGCTTACCTATTGCAGATTCAGTCTTCCCAGCCTGGTGCAGGTCTACAATTTTGTTTCTGGTGTCCTTTGACAGCTCTTTGGTCTTGGCCATAGTGATGTTTGGAGTGTGACTGTTTGAGGTTGTGGACAAGTGTCTTTTATACTGATAACAAGTTCAAACAGGTGCCATTAATACAGGTGCCATTAATTAATTCTTAAAGAATGTTACAGGTCTGTGAGAGCCAGAAATCTTGCTTGTTTGTAGGTGACCAAATACTTATTTTCCACCATAATTTGCAAATAAATTAATACAAAATCCTACAATGTGATTTGCTGGATTGCTTTCCTTCTAATTGTGTCTGTCATAGTTGAAGTGTACTATTGAGGGAAATGACAGGCCTCTCTCATCTTTTAAGTGGGAGAACATGCACAATTGGTGGCTGACTAAATAATTTTTTGCCCCACTGTGTTTTTGTGTGTATATATATATATATGTGTATATATATGTATATATGGTTGTATATGTATGTTGAAGAGGGTGGTTCTTAAGCTGCATCCCTGTCTCACCCCACAGCCATGTGGAAGGAAATATGTGTGTTTTTTTGGCAATTTTAACCTTGTTTGTGTACATGGATTTTATAAAGTTGTATGTTTTTCCTCCTACATCACTTGCCAAATTGAGGCAAAAGCTTTTTTGAAATCAACTAAGCATGAGAAGTCTTTGCCTTTGTTTTGGTTTGTTTGTTTGTCAATTAGGGTGTGCAGGGTGAATATTTGGTCTCTCTCTCACACACACACTTTGCTCCCTCAGAGTACTCTCTCTCTCTCTCTCTTTTAGTGTCATTGTTAACTTGATATGGCTGCAATCCCACTACCGGGATTGATATGACAACTACCAGTGAAAATAGAGGACGCCAAATTCAAACCACAGAAATCTCATAATTACAATTCCTAAAACATACATGTGTTTTATATCATTTTAAAGTTAATCTTGTTGTAAGGGAATTCACCCCCGTAGTGGACAAAAATGAATGGCAAATTATTGGCATAGGACAAACCATGTACACATTGGCCAATACCACCCAAAGCGGCGTTGATTCATGCAAAGTTTACTTCTATTGCCATATGGGTATTGCCAGTTGTAACACTTCAAAAATCCAACAGGTGGCGATTGCACTCCACCATGGTTTTTCATATTGATATTGGACTCCAAGTCAACATCCAAAAGCCAAATTTTGAAAAAATGAATTTTTTGAAAAAAACGTATCACCCCTTAAAAAAGTGCTTTCTGGACCGTTTTTCGAAATTCTTTCGCTTTTTTTGACAATTACACATGTATAAGAACTGTATGAAAATACTTTTGTCCAATTTTATTATCATAATTTTTTAAATTTTTTTACTTGCGCATTATTGCATATGTTTTGTCCATTTGCAATATGATTTCATAGGAAGTCAGAAGTCAAAAGTCAAAAATTCTTAAATTTCATAAAAAACTTCACACACCCCTAAAAAAGTGCTTTCTGGACCGTTTTTCGAAAAATTTTCGCATTTTGTGTCAGTTACACACGTATAAGAACTGTATCAACATACTTTAGTCATATTTTATTATCATAATGTTTTTTTTTTTTTTTTTGCTTGTGCATAAGGCATATGTTTTGTGGGGGCCAAATGTCATAAGAAATTTGACATGCTCAAAAATCCTTCAGAAATGCAAAATTGACTGGCCTGATGAACTCGGGATGGCCGGGCAGTGATTGTTGTTCCTTTCAATCACTCGTGGTGTTGATTTCATCATGTCCATTTGTTTATGTTTTCTCACTTTTGCAAAGTCACTGTGCATTTGCCATATGGTTAACTGGGCATTCACCATCACCAATTTGTCATGCCATAAAAATCATGCAGGAATGCCAAATTGACTGGCCCGATGAACTCGGGATGGCTGGGCAGTGATTCTGGTACCTCTCCATCGCTCGTTTGGGTTGATTCCAGAATGTCCATTTGGTGATTTTTCTCACTCTTTCAAAGTCACTGTGCATTTGCCATATGGTTAACTGGGCATTCACCATCACCAATTTGTCATGCCATAAAAATCATGCAGGAATGCCAAATTGACTGGCCCGATGAACTCGGGATGGCTGGGCAGTGATTCTGGTACCTCTCCATCGCTCGTTTGGGTTGATTCCAGAATGTCGCTTTTGGTGATGGTACCTCACCGCTTAAACATATTGCTAATGGACAAGAGTCACCTGCAAGTCACCGTCCATCAGTCAATTTGATATCATTCAAAGCTAACTATTGGAGGCACTGTCAGTCTCTACGCACCCCAATGATACGTCCCTCCATCCATGTTGTGTATCTGTGTGATTTAGTTTTCCTTTGAATTTTTATGGGAAAAATGACTGATTTACAGTTCATGGGGGTTGCCTAATCATATATATGAAGTTTTGGAAAGATCTGATATTTTTAACCCCTCCAAACAGCCCATGAGACACCAATTATGGCACTTCCGGTTGGCACAGGAAGCTGTAACTCAACATACATCCTCATTGGGGTATTCCATTAGAGAATCCTGAGTTTTAAGTCTTTACCATGAAAACTGACTGATTTACACAGGGTTCAATGCACTATGTCCATCAAATTGCAGGCAGTGTATGGGTATACACTTTTAGGGCGATTTGGACCACTTCCGGTTGGTCCAGGAAGCTTAGAATCGACACAGGTAGACCTTATAGTGGTCTGATGGACTGGTACCAAAGACAGGTTCATACAGCATTCATAACCCATATAGACTCCAGGTTGTATTTAGTGGAGCAGCCAATGTATTCCTATGGGGAGAGAAGTCAATGAACACAGTTTTTATGTAAACACCTTCTTTTGACTGTGAAGGGTTAATGTCACACGGTCAAGGATATGCTTGGACAGATCAGGAGGACCTTAGGAACAGTCCTGTGGTTGAATTGTCTTTCTAAACCTAACGGTTCCGCCGCTGTCACCCAAAATCAAATGACGTACTGGTGAAGGCTTCATATTGGGCCTATTTTTCTCATGGTCGCCGCGCTCAGACCGAGCGAGCTACGGTCAAGCGGGGCACCTCGTTGGACTCGGCACAGTCTGGACACTATGGTCATGCCATTGTTTGTGTTGATTTCATCATGTCCATTTGGTCATGTTTTCTCACTTTTGCAAAGTCACTGTGCATTTGCCATATGGTTAACTGGGCAGTCACCATCACCAATTTGTCATGCCATAAAAATCATGCAGGAATGCCAAATTGACTGGCCCGATGACCTCAGGATGGCTGGGCAGTGATTTTGGTACCTCTCCATCGCTCGTTTGGGTTGATTTCAGAATGTCGCTTTTGGTGATGGTACCTCACTGTTAAAACATATTGCAAATGTTCCTTACTTTTGCAAAGTCACTGAAAATTTGTGCAGGAATGCCAAATTGACTGGCCCGATGAACTCGGGATGGCTTGGCAGTGATTCTGGTACCTCTCCATCACTCGTTAGGGTCGATTCCAGAATGTCCATTTGGTGATTTTTCTCACTCTTTCAAAGTCACTGTGCATTTGCCATATGGTTAACTGGGCAGTCACCATTACCAATTTGTCATGCTATAAAAATCACGCAGGAATGCCAAATTGACTGGCCCGATGACCTCGGGATGGCTGGGCAGTGATACTGGTACCTCTCCATGGCTCTTTTGGGTTGATTTCAGAATGTCGCTTTTGGTGATGGTACCTCACTGTTAAAACATATTGCAAATGTTCCTTACTTTTGCAAAGTCACTGAAAATTTGTGCAGGAATGCCAAATTGACTGGCCCGATGAAGTCGGGATGGCTTGGCAGTGATTCTGGTACCTCTCCATCACTCGTTAGGGTTGATTCCAGAATGTCCATTTGGTGATTTTTCTCACTCTTTCAAAGTCACTGTGCATTTGCCATATGGTTAACTGGGCAGTCACCATTACCAATTTGTCATGCTATAAAAATCACGCAGGAATGCCAAATTGACTGGCCCGATGACCTCGGGATGGCTGGGCAGTGATACTGGTACCTCTCCATGGCTCGTTTGGGTTGATTTCAGAATGTCGCTTTTGGTGATGGTACCTCACTGTTAAAACATATTGCAAATGTTCCTTACTTTTGCAAAGTCACTGAAAATTTGTGCAGGAATGCCAAATTGACTGGCCCGATGAAGTCGGGATGGCTTGGCAGTGATTCTGGTACCTCTCCATCACTCGTTAGGGTTGATTCCAGAATGTCCATTTGGTGATTTTTCTCACTCTTTCAAAGTCACTGTGCATTTGCCATATGGTTAACTGGGCAGTCACCATTACCAATTTGTCATGCCATAAAAATCATGCAGGAATGCCAAATTGACTGGCCCGATGACATAGGGATGTCTGGGCAGTGATACTGGTACCTCTCCATCGCTCGTTTGGGTTGATTTCAGAATGTCGCTTTTGGTGATGGTACCTCACCGCTTAAACATATTGCTAATGGACAAGAGTCACCTGCAAGTCACCGTCCATCAGTCAATTTGATATCATTCTGACACCAAACTGATACAAACTGACACCAAACCCACTTTTCCCAACTCATTTAGGAGCCAAGTATAACATACTTCAGAGCTGGCCCAAAATTCACAAGGCCTTCAGTACAAAACATTAAAAAACCATAAAACACATAGTTACTTTCTAGCTCCGGGGCCAGTTCGGACATTATGTGTAGTCCTATGTGAGGCGACCCCGAATCCCGAGTTTCGGCTCGATAGGTCATTTGGTGTCCGAGTAAAAGCCTAATTGGTGCTGAAAATCCACTTTTTTCCATGCCTTGCTACGGGGTCCTTGAATGAGCTATCGGACCGAGATGTTGGGTTCTGTCTCTATGGGCCGAGACGGTCACAATGCACCTAGTCTTGTGTCTCTGGGACATTTCTAAATGTCGCCATTTTCGTAATGGTCAAAATGAATTGAAGTCATTGCAAATGTTCGACGCTGTTTCTCGGTCCGAGAACCTCCTAGAGCGCCGTAACTCACCACGCACTATCTACCTGAGGTCTAGAACAGGATTCTAAAGTTTCGGAACTCTAGGTCTGACGGTTCTTTTTTAGCTCGAACAAAGCTAACTATTGGAGGCACTGTCAGTCTCTACACACCCCAATACGTCCCTCCATCCAAGTTGTGTATCTGTGTGATTTATTTTTCCTTTGAATTTTTATGGGAAAAATGACTGATTTACAGTTCATGGGGGTTGTCTAATCACACAGATGAAGTTTTGGACAGATCTGATTTTTTTAACCCTTCCAAACAGCCCCTGAGACACCAATTATGGCACTTCCGGTTGGCACAGGAAGCTATAAATACACACATGTCTTGACTGACATAGAAACCTAGGGAATCCTGAGTTTTAAGTCTTTAAGTTGAGAATTGACTGATCTACACAGGGTTGAATAATGCAGAGGCCTCGGCACCTTTCGAGGTGATGTACATCCAAATACCTTTTGGGTCAATCTAACCACTTCCGGTTGCTCCAGGAAGCTTAGAATCGACACAGGTAGACCTCATAGTGGTCTGATGGAATGTCATAGAAGACAGGTTCATACAGCATTCATAACCCATATAGACTCCAGGTTGTATTTAGGGGAGCAGGCAATGTATTCCTATGGGGAGAGAAGTCAATGCACACTGTTTTTTGTAAACACCTTCTTTTAACTGTGAAAGGTTAATGCCACACAGTCAAGGTTAGGCTTGCACAGATCGGGAGGACCTTAGGAACAGTCCTGTGTTTGAATTGTCCTTCTAAACCTAACGGTTCCGCCGCTGTCACCCAAAATCCAATGACATTGTGGTGCAGGCATCATTGTGGGCCTATTTTTCTCATGGTCGCTGCGCTCAGACCGAGCGAGCTACGGTCAAGAGGGGCACCTCGTTGGACTCGGCACGGCCTTGGGATTATGTTTATGCCATTGCCTGCTCTCTGTGTCTTTAAACACCACGCTTTGTCACTCCATCCTTGCTGTGTGTGTGTGTGAGAGCTTTTCTTTGACATCTGTTGGGAAAAATGACTGATTTACAGTTCATGGGGGTTGTCTAATCACACATATGAAGTTTTGGACAGATCTGATTTTTTTAACCCTTCCAAACAGCCCCTGAGACACCAATTATGGCACTTCCGGTTGGCACAGGAAGCTATAAATACACACATGTCTTGACTGACATAGAAACCTAGGGAATCCTGAGTTTTAAGTCTTTAAGTTGAGAATTGACTGATCTACACAGGGTTGAATAATGCAGAGGCCTCGGCACCTTTCGAGGTGATGTACATCCAAATACCTTTTGGGTCAATTTAACCACTTCCGGTTGCTCCAGGAAGCTTAGAATCGACACAGGTAGACCTCATAGTGGTCTGATGGAATGTCATAGAAGACAGGTTCATACAGCATTCATAACCCATAAAGACCCCAGGTTGTATTTAGGGGAGCAGGCAATGTATTCCTATGGGGAGAGAAGTCAATGCACACTGTTTTTTTGTAAACACCTTCTTTTAACTGTGAAAGGTTAATGCCACACAGTCAAGGTTAGGCTTGCACAGATCGGGAGGACCTTAGGAACAGTCCTGTGTTTGAATTGTCCTTCTAAACCTAACGGTTCCGCCGCTGTCACCCAAAATCCAATGACATTGTGGTGCAGGCATCATTGTGGGCCTATTTTTCTCATGGTCGCTGCGCTCAGACCGAGCGAGCTACGGTCAAGAGGGGCACCTCGTTGGACTCGGCACGGCCTTGGGATTATGTTTATGCCATTGCCTGCTCTCTGTGTCTTTAAACACCACGCTTTGTCACTCCATCCTTGCTGTGTGTGTGTGTGAGAGCTTTTCTTTGACATCTGTTGGGAAAAATGACTGATTTACAGTTCATGGGGGTTGTCTAATCACACAGATGAAGTTTTGGACAGATCTGATTTTTTTAACCCTTCCAAACAGCCCCTGAGACACCAATTATGGCACTTCCGGTTGGCACAGGAAGCTATAAATACACACATGTCTTGACTGACATAGAAACCTAGGGAATCCTGAGTTTTAAGTCTTTAAGTTGAGAATTGACTGATCTACACAGGGTTGAATAATGCAGAGGCCTCGGCACCTTTCGAGGTGATGTACATCCAAATACCTTTTGGGTCAATTTAACCACTTCCGGTTGCTCCAGGAAGCTTAGAATCGACACAGGTAGACCTCATAGTGGTCTGATGGAATGTCATAGAAGACAGGTTCATACAGCATTCATAACCCATAAAGACCCCAGGTTGTATTTAGGGGAGCAGGCAATGTATTCCTATGGGGAGAGAAGTCAATGCACACTGTTTTTATGTAAACACCTTCTTTTAACTGTGAAAGGTTAATGCCACACAGTCAAGGTTAGGCTTGCACAGATCGGGAGGACCTTAGGAACAGTCCTGTGTTTGAATTGTCCTTCTAAACCTAACGGTTCCGCCGCTGTCACCCAAAATCCAATGACATTGTGGTGCAGGCATCATTGTGGGCCTATTTTTCTCATGGTCGCTGTGCTCAGACCGAGCGAGCTACGGTCAAGAGGGGCACCTCGTTGGACTCGGCACGGCCTTGGGATTATGTTTATGCCATTGCCTGCTCTCTGTGTCTTTAAACACCATGCTTTGTCACTCCATCCTTGCTGTGTGTGTGTGAGAGAGCTTTTCTTTGACATCTGTTGGGAAAAATGACTGATTTACAGTTCATGGGGGTTGTCTAATCACACATATGAAGTTTTGGACAGATCTGATTTTTTTAACCCTTCCAAACAGCCCCTGAGACACCAATTATGGCACTTCCGGTTGGCACAGGAAGCTATAAATACACACATGTCTTGACTGACATAGAAACCTAGGGAATCCTGAGTTTTAAGTCTTTAAGTTGAGAATTGACTGATTTACACAGGGTTGAATAATGCAGAGGCCTCGGCACCTTTCGAGGTGATGTACATCCAAATACCTTTTGGGTCAATTTAACCACTTCCGGTTGCTCCAGGAAGCTTAGAATCGACACAGGTAGACCTCATAGTGGTCTGATGGAATGTCATAGAAGACAGGTTCATACAGCATTCATAACCCATAAAGACCCCAGGTTGTATTTAGGGGAGCAGGCAATGTATTCCTATGGGGAGAGAAGTCAATGCACACTGTTTTTTTGTAAACACCTTCTTTTAACTGTGAAAGGTTAATGCCACACAGTCAAGGTTAGGCTTGCACAGATCGGGAGGACCTTAGGAACAGTCCTGTGTTTGAATTGTCCTTCTAAACCTAACGGTTCCGCCGCTGTCACCCAAAATCCAATGACATTGTGGTGCAGGCATCATTGTGGGCCTATTTTTCTCATGGTCGCTGCGCTCAGACCGAGCGAGCTACGGTCAAGAGGGGCACCTCGTTGGACTCGGCACGGCCTTGGGATTATGTTTATGCCATTGCCTGCTCTCTGTGTCTTTAAACACCACGCTTTGTCACTCCATCCTTGCTGTGTGTGTGTGAGAGCTTTTCTTTGACATCTGTTGGGAAAAATGACTGATTTACAGTTCATGGGGGTTGTCTAATCACACAGATGAAGTTTTGGAAAGATCTGATATTTTTAACCCCTCCAAACAGCCCATGAGACACCAATTATGGCACTTCCGGTTGGCACAGGAAGCTGTAACTCAACATACATCCTCATTGGGCTATTCCATTAGAGAATCCTGAGTTTTAAGTCTTTACCATGAAAACTGACTGATTTACACAGGGTTCAATGCACTATGTCCATCAAATTGCAGGCAGTGTATGGGTATACACTTTTAGGGCGATTTGGACCACTTCCGGTTGGTCCAGGAAGCTTAGAATCGACACAGGTAGACCTTATAGTGGTCTGATGGACTGGTACCAAAGACAGGTTCATACAACATTCATAACCCATATAGACTCCAGGTTGTATTTAGTGGAGCAGCCAATATATTCCTATGGGGAGAGAAGTCAATGAACACAGTTTTTATTTAAACACCTTCTTTTGACTATGAAGGGTTAATGTCACACGGTCAAGGATAGGCTTGGACAGATCAGGAGGACCTTAGGAACAGTCCTGTGGTTGAATTGTCTTTCTAAACCTAACGGTTCCGCCGCTGTCACCCAAAATCAAATGACGTACTGGTGAAGGCTTCATATTGGGCCTATTTTTCTCATGGTCGCCGCGCTCAGACCGAGCGAGCTACGGTCAAGCGGGACACCTCGTTGGACTCGGCACAGTCTGGACACTATGGTGATGCCATTGTTTGTGTTGATTTCAGAATGTCCATTTGGTCATGTTTTCTCACTTTTGCAAAGTCACTGTGCATTTGCCATATGGTTAACTGGGCAGTCACCATCACCAATTTGTCATGCCATAAAAATCATGTAGGAATGCCAAATTGACTGGCCCGATGACATAGGGATGGCTGGGCAGTTATTCTGGTACCTCTCCATCGCTCGTTTGGGTTGATTTCAGAATGTCGCTTTTGGTGATGGTACCTCACCGCTTAAACATATTGCAAATGTTCCTTACTTTTGCAAAGTCACTAAAAATTCTTGCAGGAATGCCAAATTGACTGGCCCGATGACCTCGGGATGGCTGGGCAGTGATACTGGTACCTCTCCATCGCTCGTTTGGGTTGATTTCAGAATGTCGCTTTTGGTGATGGTACCTCACTGTTAAAACATATTGCAAATGTTCCTTACTTTTGCAAAGTCACTGAAAATTTGTGCAGGAATGCCAAATTGACTGGCCCGATGACCTCGGGATGTCTGGGCAGTGATTATGGTACCTCTCCATCGCTCGTTAGGGTTGATTCCAGAATGTCCATTTGGTGATTTTTCTCACTCTTTCAAAGTCACTGTGCATTTGCCATATGGTTAACTGGGCATTCACCATCACCAATTTGTCATGCTATAAAAATCATGCAGGAATGCCAAATTGACTGGCCCGATGACCTCAGGATGGCTGGGCAGTGATACTGGTACCTCTCCATCGCTCGTTTGGGTTGATTTCAGAATGTCGCTTTTGGTGATGGTACCTCACTGTTAAAACATATTGCAAATGTTCCTTACTTTTGCAAAGTCACTGAAAATTTGTGCAGGAATGCCAAATTGACTGGCCCGATGAACTCGGGATGGCTTGGCAGTGATTCTGGTACCTCTCCATCACTCGTTAGGGTTGATTCCAGAATGTCCATTTGGTGATTTTTCTCACTCTTTCAAAGTCACTGTGCATTTGCCATATGGTTAACTGGGCAGTCACCATTACCAATTTGTCATGCCATAAAAATCATGCAGGAATGCCAAATTGACTGGCCCAATGACATAGGGATGTCTGGGCAGTGATACTGGTACCTCTCCATCGCTCGTTTGGGTTGATTTCAGAATGTCGCTTTTGGTGATGGTACCTCACCGCTTAAACATATTGCTAATGGACAAGAGTCACCTGCAAGTCACCGTCCATCAGTCAATTTGATATCATTCTGACACCAAACTGATACAAACTGACACCAAACCCACTTTTCCCAACTCATTTAGGAGCCAAGTATAACATACTTCAGAGCTGGCCCAAAATTCACAAGGCCTTCGGTACAAAACATTAAAAAACCATAAAACACATAGTTACTTTCTAGCTGCGGGGCCAGTTCGGACATTATGTGTAGTCCTATGTGAGGCGACCCCGAATCCCGAGTTTCGGCTCGATAGGTCATTTGGTGTCCGAGTAAAAGCCTAATTGGTGCTGAAAATCCACTTTTTTCCATGCCTTGCTACGGGGTCCTTGAATGAGCTATCGGACCGAGATGTTGGGTTCTGTCTCTATGGGCCGAGACGGTCACAATGCACCTAGTCTTGTGTCTCTGGGACATTTCTAAATGTCGCCATTTTCGTAATGGTCAAAATGAATTGAAGTCATTGCAAATGTTCGACGCTGTTTCTCGGTCCGAGAACCTCCTAGAGCGCCGTAACTCACCACGCACTATCTACCTGAGGTCTAGAACAGGATTCTAAAGTTTCGGAACTCTAGGTCTGACGGTTCTTTTTTAGCTCGAACAAAGCTAACTATTGGAGGCACTGTCAGTCTCTCCACACCCCAATACGTCCCTCCATCCAAGTTGTGTATCTGTGTGATTTATTTTTCCTTTGAATTTTTATGGGAAGAATGACTGATTTACAGTTCATGGGGGTTGTCTAATCACACATATGAAGTTTTGGACAGATCTGATTTTTTTAACCCTTCCAAACAGCCCCTGAGTCACCAATTATGGCACTTCCGGTTGGCACAGGAAGCTATAAATACACACATGTCTTGACTGACATAGAAACCTAGGGAATCCTGAGTTTTAAGTCTTTAAGTTGAGAATTGACTGATCTACACAGGGTTGAATAATGCAGAGGCCTCGGCACCTTTCGAGGTGATGTACATCCAAATACCTTTTGGGTCAATTTAACCACTTCCGGTTGCTCCAGGAAGCTTAGAATCGACACAGGTAGACCTCATAGTGGTCTGATGGAATGTCATAGAAGACAGGTTCATACAGCATTCATAACCCATAAAGACCCCAGGTTGTATTTAGGGGAGCAGGCAATGTATTCCTATGGGGAGAGAAGTCAATGCACACTGTTTTTTTGTAAACACCTTCTTTTAACTGTGAAAGGTTAATGCCACACAGTCAAGGTTAGGCTTGCACAGATCGGGAGGACCTTAGGAACAGTCCTGTGTTTGAATTGTCCTTCTAAACCTAACGGTTCCGCCGCTGTCACCCAAAATCAAATGACATTGTGGTGCAGGCTTCATTGTGGGCCTATTTTTCTCATGGTCGCTGCGCTCAGACCGAGCGAGCTACGGTCAAGCGGGGCACCTCGTTGGACTCGGCACGGCCTTGGGATTATGTTTATGCCATTGCCTGCTCTCTGTGTCTTTAAACACCACGCTTTGTCACTCCATCCTTGCTGTGTGTGTGTGTGTGAGAGCTTTTCTTTGACATCTGTTGGGAAAAATGACTGATTTACAGTTCATGGGGGTTGTCTAATCACACATATGAAGTTTTGGACAGATCTGATTTTTTTAACCCTTCCAAACAGCCCCTGAGACACCAATTATGGCACTTCCGGTTGGCACAGGAAGCTATAAATAAACTCATATCCTCATTGGGGTATGCCTTTACAGAATCCTGAGTTTTAAGTCTTTACGTTAAGAACTGAGTTATTTACGGAGGGTTTAGTGAGTGTGTGTTATTTCAGAAAATCATAGAAAATCACAGAAATGTCGCAGAGCTCCGCAGCACATTTTAAAAATACTCGTATGAACACCCTGCAACTGGATCTGTAACCGTTGAAAAAAACCCCACCTATATCTGAACATCACGATCTGGTCACCGTACGATTTCTCGTAAATGACGATAGATAAATGGCCAATTTTTTTTTTATTGACACCGGAGGCTCCTTGACTTTGACGTGAAGTGAAAAAATCTTTTCTCTATTTTCATTTTGGACCTTTAATCCCAGAAATATGGCCATAACTCAAAAACCGTTGAGGCCTAGACGCCATCTTGTTCGGGGCCATCTTCCCATAATGCCAAACCTACGCTCACCAAGTTTCGGCTTCGAAATATTTTCGGTTTCCGAGATATGGCACGTCGTGATTCGGGATGTTTTGTCCAATAGCAATATGATTGCTTATGCCCTCTTGTGGGATATTCCGGCATAGCGCAAAAATGGGCTAAAATTTGTTTATTTTATTAAACGAAAACCGAATGTCCGACAAAGTTCATTTGATGACTTCCCGGTAGGTCTGGCCCTACCGCTCGGCCCGACGCCGTCCCCGAATTTCTAAAATGTTTTCGGACGTCTAGTAAGGGACCGTACAGTTCCAATAGGGACTTTCTCACTAACCATACGGTGATTGTCGAAATGTTCCCTTAAGGTATGTTAATCCCACCAAAGTGTCCGATTTCAAATAGGCTTTTCAGTGAAAACACTACAAACGATTATGTTAAGTCTCCACCAAACCACAATAAGCACAGTCATTTTCCAGTGAAATATAGCACAAAAAGCAGAATTAGATATCAAATTAATCACTAACCTTGAATTATCTTCATCAGATGACACTCATAGGACTTCATGTTACACAATACATGCATGTTTTGTTTGATAAATTTCATATTTATATAAAGAAATCTGAGTTTACATTGCCGCATTACATTCACTAGTTCCAAAAACATCAAGTTATTTTGCACAGCCACATCGTTTCAACAGAAATACTCATCATAAATGTAGATGATAATACAATTTATACATGTGGAATTATAGATATACCTCTCCTTAATGGACCCGCTGTGTCAGATTTTTAAAAAACATTACGGAAAAAGCAACCCATGCAATAATTTGAGACGGAGCTCAGAACAATAGCCAAATTAGCCGCCATGTTGGAGTCAAGAGAAACCAGAAAATACATGATAAATGTTTCCTTACCTTTGATGAACTTCATCAGAATGCAGTCCTAGGAATCCCAGGTCCACGATAAATGCTTGATTTGTTCAAAAATGTCCGTTATTATGTCCAATTAGCTACTTTGGTTAGCGCTTTTCAAATCAAATGTATTTATATAGCCCTTCGTACATCAGCTGAAATCTCAAAAAACTATAATGTGACGAAATGTCCCAAAATTCCGTAACAGTCAGTAGAAACATATCAAACGATGTACTGAATCAATCTTTAGAATGTTGGTTACATACATCTTGAATAACGTTCCAACCGGAGAATTAGAATGACTTCAGATGAGCAGTGGAACGCAGGTCCTTCCCATGTGAACGTGCATGGAGAAAGCATGGTCAACTCGTGGCAGTGGTGACTATTTCCTGTGTCATTCGACCTCCATTCACATTAGAGTCATCAGACAAAGTTTTATTGACTGTTGACTTCTAGTGGAAGGCGTAGGAGGTGAAAACTAATCCATATCTCACTGTAAATTCAATGAGAGCTTGGTTGAAAATCTGCCACCCCCAGAAAAATTCCAAACAGGAAGTGGAATTTCTCAGGTTTTACCTGCAATATGAGTTCTGTTATACTCACAGACATAATTCAAATAGTTTTAGAAACTTCAGAGTGTTTTCTATCCAATACTAATAATAATATGCAAATATTAGCAACTATGACTGAGGAGCAGGCCATTTACTATGGGCACCTCTCATCCAAGCTACTCAATACTGCCCCTGCATCCATAAGAAGTTAATGTTATGTTCCTTTCCCTTCACCCTCTCTCTTCCTTGACTTTGTTGCTGTTGGTGTCAGTGGTAATGTCCCACACCTCTGACTGTTTGTCTGTCTGTCTGTCTGTCTGTCTGACTGTCTGACTGTCTGACTGTCTGACGCTCTCTATCTATCTCAGGGTGTCAGTGGTAATGTCCTGTTGCTCTCGCTCTTTCGCTCTCTCTCTCTCAGGGTGTCAGCATTAATGTCTTCTTTCTCCCTCTCCCTCTCCCTCTATCACTCTCTCTTCTTCTCTCTCTTTCCCTCCCTCCTTCTCTTCCTCCCTCTTTCTCTCCCTCCTCCCTCCCTCCCTCTCCCCTCCCTCTCTCTCTCTCTCTCTCTCGCTCCCTCTATCACCTTTCTCTGTCTTTCCCCCTACCTCTCACTCTCCTTCTCTCTCTTTCTCTCCCTCCTTCTCTTCCTCCCTCTTTCTCTCCCTCCCTCCCTCTCCCCTCCCTCTCTCTCTCGCTCCCTCTATCACCTCTCTGTCTTTCCCCCTACCTCTCTCTCTTCTTCTCTCTCTTTCTCTCCCTCTCTCTCCCTCTCTCTCCCTCCCTCTCCAGGCCTGAGTCTGGTGGTGGGGCTGGTGCTCTACATCTCCAGTATTAATGATGAGGTGATGAACAGACCGAGGGAGCCTGAACAGTTTTTCAACTACCGCTACGGCTGGTCGTTTGCCTTCGCAGCCTCGTCCTTCCTACTCAAGGAGGTCAGTGTGTGTGTGTGTGTGTGTGTGGTAGGGGGGCAGGTGGTGGGGGAGTTGAGGAGACGTCATTAGTGCCACTGCTGTGCTGCCTTGGGTGCCCAGCTGACCTATCCATCTTAAAGCCACAGTGTCGTGCAGGCTGAGGCAAACCTCCCTACAACACTCATCACACTCATTACACTGCAATATGCTTGGAAAGTACAGCTATAATTTAGGTCCTAGGGAGCCATGCATTTAAATCACTAAGACTTGCAAAGTTGCATGTTTACTTCAAGGCTAAAGTTGAGGCAGGGAAAAAATCATGATGCCTCTGCAAAATACTATCATTCTCTATACATTCTAAATCAGTCATTCTAAATGTAACTTCTCCACAGTATTATCTGTACTGGGCTGAGATGTTCTGTATGCAGATGTTGAGGAAGAACCTGTACTTCTGGGTATTCCTGTGGCTGTCAGCCATCTTCTGTCCTGGGTGTGATAAGGGCTGATGAGACAGAGTGGGGAGTTCAGAGGAGCAACTCTTCTTTACCCCCATCCTGTCAGAGTGGAGAGTTCAGAGGAGCAACTCTTCTTTATCTCCATCCTGTCAGAGTGGAGAGTTCAGAGGAGCAACGCTTCTTTACTCCCATCCTGTCAGAGTGGAGAGTTCAGAGGAGCAACTCTTCTTTATCTCCATCCTGTCAGAGTGGAGAGTTCAGAGGAGCAACTCTTCTTTATCCCCATCCTGTCAGAGTGGAGAGTTCAGAGGAGCAACTCTTCTTTACCCCCATCCTGTCAGAGTGGAGAGTTCAGAGGAGCAACTCTTTTTATCCCCATCCTGTCAGAGTGGAGAGTTCAGAGGAGAAACTCTTCTTTATCCCCATCCTGTCAGAGTGGAGAGTTCAGAGGAGCAACTCTTCTTTACCCCCGTCTTGTCAGAGTGGAGAGTTCAGAGGAGCAACTCTTCTTTACCCCCGTCCTGTCAGAGTGGAGAGTTCAGAGGAGCAACTCTTCTTTACCCCATCCTGTCAGAGTGGAGAGTTCAGAGGAGCAACTCTTCTTTATCCCCATCCTGTCAGAGTGGAGAGTTCAGAGGAGCAACTCTTCTTTATCTCCATCCTGTCAGAGTGGAGAGTTCAGAGGAGCAACTCTTCTTTACCCCCCCCCCCGTCTCTCTCTCTCTGTTGTCATAGCCAATGAGGGGGAGATGTGCCCACTCCTTATGTGCCCATCAGATGAGTGTAAACTCTGTTTAATAAGTACAGTATAGTTCATCACTCCTAACTCAAATACAGTCTTTGTTTCAGTACTTGGTCTGTACATCTGCATACTCTAGTTTAGTTCAAACATTCATGACAGTTCTAAGACAGAGCATATATGAAGAGTGGACTGTTGTTGTACTTTGCTGCAGAGAAGATAGGAGAACGCTGCTGAATACACAATGAGCTAGTGAGGATTAGTATTCTGGGGATAGACTGGGGTGTCAGTGGGGATGTTGACATACTGTAGCAGTGCAGTAGTCTTCTCTCTCTCTCTCCCTCTCTCTCTGTGCGTGTGTTATGTGTGTGTGTGTGTTAGTGTTTGTTAGCGGTGCAGTGTTGTGTGATGTTCTCTGCTCGTTTCACCCATCTCTCCCTCCATCCCCCACCCTGCCTCTCTCACATCATTGGCATTACTGCACTAATGTGGTGCAATGGACAGCTCAGTGTACTCCACACCTTCTGCTCCTCCTCCTGCTACTCCTCTTCTTTCATCATCTTGCCTCTAGTCCCCACATCTCTCTCTCTCTCTCTCTCTCTCTCTCTCTCTACTAGATGTATCTACTTGTTCCCTTTTCTTTCAAACAGTTTGATCCCTGCATAACTCTCCCTCTATCTCTCTCTCTCCTGTCAGGGGGCTGGGGTGATGTCAGTCTATCTGTTTATGAAGCGTTATGCTGAGGAGGAGATGTATCGCCCCCACCCAGCCCTCTACCGCCCCCGTCTGTCTGAGTGCAGTGACTACAGCGGCCAGTTCCTCCACCCTGAGACCTGGCCTCCTCCTAAGAGGGGCCGCAGTGACTCCCGGGCCTCCAGCGACATCTCCATCCAGATCAACCAGACCCCCCCGCAGCCCACCAAAAAAAACCTGCAGGGCAACCAAGGTGGGGGCATGGGGTCCAACATGGGCCCTGGGTCTGGGTCCTCCTCTGGAGCTAGCTACCAGCTGCCCCCACCGTCTGGGGCCTACAACACCCACACACTCCAACACCAACACTCACACGGTAACTCCCAGGCCATGGCCATGCCCCCTTCCACTGGCCCCCCTCACTACCACACACACATGCACATGGGCGCCTCCCCCTGTTAGAGAGAGGGAGCGCAAGGGACAGGGACAGGGAGGAAGTTAGTGTGGAGAGCAAGAAATATGGAGTAAGTGTGAAAAGGGAGCGGGAGAAGGATTGAGGGATTAGTGTTAACATACATTTGGTATTAAAAACTGAGAGATGGGAAGAGAGAGAGAGAGAGAGAGAGAGAGAGAGAGAGAGAGAGAGAGAGAGAGAGAGAGAGAGAGAGAGAGAGGTGGAGGAGTTGCCAAGGATAGAGAGATGAGGGGGATTTTAAATGTTTTATTTTACCTTTATTTAACTAGGCAAGTCAGTTAAGAACAAATTCTTATTTTCAATGACGGCAGTGGGTTAACTGCCTGGAACAGTGGGTTAAGGGAACAGTGGGTTAACTGCCTGTTCAGGGATAGAGAGAAAGTGACAGAGAATAAGGTATGTGATTTCTTGAAAGAGGTTTAGAGGTTAGAATCTGTGACAAAAAGGGCTGAGAGGGAGAATGAGAGAGACAGGGAGAATGAGAGAGACCGGGAGAATGAGAGAGACCGGGAGAAAGAGAGAGACCGGGAGAAAGAGAGAGACAGGGACAAAGAGAGAGACAGGGACAAAGAGAGAGACAGGGACAAAGAGAGAGACAGGGACAAAGAGAGAGACAGGGACAAAGAGAGAGACAGGGAGAGGGGGAGAGAGGGATAGACGGAGAATGAGAAAGACAGGGAGAATGAGAAAGACAGGGAGAGACAGGGAGAAAGACAGGGAGAAAGACAGGGAAAAAGACAGGGAGAAAGACAGGGAGAAAGAGAGAGACCGGGAGAAAGAGAGAGACCGGGAGAAAGAGAGAGACAGGGACAAAGAGAGAGACAGGGACAAAGAGAAAGACAGGGACAAAGAGAAAGACAGGGACAAAGAGAGAGACAGGGACAAAGAGAGAGACAGGGAGAAAGAGAGAGACAGGGAGAAAGAGAGACAGGGAGAGGGGGAGAGAGGGAGAATGAGAGAGACAGGGAGAGGGGGAGAGAGGGAGAGACAGGGGGAGAGAGGGAGAGACAGGGAAAATGAGAGAGACAGTGAGAAAGAGAGAGACAGTGAGAAAGAGAGACATTGAGAAAGAGAGACAAGGGCGAATGACAGAGACAGGGAGAATGAGAGAGACAGGGACAATGAGAGAGACAGGGGGAATGAGAGAGACAGGGAGAATGAGAGAGACAGGGAGAATGAGAGAGACAGTGAGAGGGGGAGAGACAGGGAGAATGAGAGAGACAGGTAGAGGGGGAGAGACAGGGAGAGGGGGAGAGACAGGGAGAGGGGGAGAGACAGGGAGAATGAGAGAGACAGTGAGAGACAGAGAATGAGAGAGACAGGGAGAATGAGAGAGACAGGGAGAATGAGAGAGACAGGGAGAGGGGGAGAGACAGGGAGAGGGGGAGAGACAGGGAGAATGAGAGAGACAGGGAGAGAGAGAATGAGAGAGACAGGGAGAAAGAGAGAGACAGGGAGAAAGAGAGAGACAGGGAGAATGAGAGAGACAGGGAGAATGAGAGAGACAGGGAGAAAGAGAGAGACAGGGAGAAAGAGAGAGATGGGGAGAATGAGAGAGACGGGGAGAGACAGGGAGAATGAGAGAGACAGGGAGAATGAGAGAGACAGGGAGAATGAGAGAGACAGGGAGAATGAGAGAGACAGGGAGAAAGAGAGAGACAGGGAGAATGAGAGAGACAGGGAGAATGAGAGAGACAGGGAGAATGAGAGAGACAGAGAGAATGAGAGAGACAGAGAGAATGAGAGAGACAGTGAGAGACAGAGAATGAGAGAGACAGGGAGAATGAGAGAGACAGGGAGAATGAGAGAGACGGGGAGAGACAGGGAGAATGAGAGAGACAGGGAGAATGAGAGAGACAGGGAGAATGAGAGAAACGGGGAGAATGAGAGAGACAGGGAGAATGAGAGAGACAGGGAGAATGAGAGAAACGGGGAGAATGAGAGAGACAGGGAGAATGAGAGAGACAGGGAGAATGAGAGAGACAGGGAGAATGAGAGAGACAGAGAGAATGAGAGAGACAGGGAGAGGGGGAGAGACAGGGAGAGGGGGAGAGACAGGGAGAATGAGAGAGACAGGGAGAGACAGAGAATGAGAGAGACAGGGAGAAAGAGAGAGACAGGGAGAAAGAGAGAGACTGGGAGAAAGAGAGAGACAGGGAGAAAGAGAGAGACAGGGAGAAAGAGAGAGACAGGGAGAAAGAGAGAGATGGGGAGAAAGAGAGAGACGGGGTGAAAGAGAGAGACGGGGTGAAAGAGAGAGATGCGGAGAAAGAGAGAGACAGGGAGAATGAGAGAGACAGGGAGAGGGGGCGAGACAGGGAGAGGCGGAGAGACAGGGAGATTGAGAGAGACAGGGAGAATGAGAGAGACAGGGAGAGGGGGCGAGACAGGGAGAGGCGGAGAGACAGGGAGATTGAGAGAGACAGGGAGATTGAGAGAGACAGGGAGAATGAGAGAGACAGGGAGAATAAGAGAGACAGGGAGAATGAGAGAGACAGGGAGAATGAGAGAGACAGGGAGATTGAGAGAGACAGGGAGATTGAGAGAGACAGGGAGATTGAGAGAGACAGGGAGAATGAGAGAGACAGGGAGATTGAGAGAGACAGGGAGATTGAGAGAGACAGGGAGAATGAGAGAGACAAGGAGATTGAGAGAGACAGGGAGAATGAGAGAGACAGGGAGAGACAGGAAGAATGAGAGGCTAGAGATAAACCTGAAACTACTGAAGTTCTGCAGAAACGAGGGATTTGAATTCACTTGAGATGTACAACGCTAAACACTGTCTTTCACTACTACACACTAATATGTGCATAGGTTTATACATATACTTATCCATGGTAATGATAATAATAATAACTTGAGTTCAAATAATAAAACAATGTTAGAATATCTGTAAGAATATATGAATGTCGGTTAAAATGTTTGAATACACATTAACATGAATGTGACGATGTTCTGAAATCTACAGGGGAGAATTCTACTGTATATGTAGATATAATATTTTAGATCTATAGTTGAAGTTGGAAGTTTATGTACACTTCGGTTGGAATCATTAAAACTCATTTTTCAATCACTCCACACATTTCTTATTAACAAACAATAGTTTTTGCAAGTCGGTTAGAACATCTACTTTGTGCATGACACAAGTAATTTTTCCAACAATTGTTTACAGACAGATTATTTCACTTATAATTCACTGTATCGCAATTCCAGTGGGTCAGAAGTTTACATACACTAAGTTGACTGTGCCTTTAAACAGCTTCCAGAAAATGATGTCATGGCTTTAGAAGCTTCTGATAGGCTAAATGACATCCTTTGAGTCCATTGGAGGTGTACCTGTGGATATATTTCGAGGCCTACCTTCAAACGCAATGCCTCTTTGCTTGACATCATGGGAAAATCAAAAGAAATCAGCCAAGACCTCAGAAAATAAATTCTAGACCTCCTCAAGTCTGGTTCATCCTTGGGAGCAATTTCCAAATGCCTGAAGGTACCACGTCCATCTGTACAAACAATGGTACGCAAGTATAAACACCATGGGACCACGCAGCCGTCATGCCGCTCAAGAAGGAGACGCATTCTGTCTCCTAGAGATCAATGTACTTTGTGCGAAAAGTGCAAATGAATCCCAGAACAACAGCAAAAGACCTTGTGAAGATGCTGGAGGAAACAGGTACAAAAGTATCTATATCCACAGTAAAACGATTCCTATATCGACGTAACCTGAAAAGCCGCTCAGCAAGGAAGAAGCCACTGCTCCAAAGCCGCCATAATGAAGCCAGACTACGGTTTGCAACTGCATATGGGGACAAAGATCGTACTTTTTGGAGAAATGTCCTCTGGTTTGATGAAACAAAAATAGAACTGTTTGGCCATAATGACCATCGTTATGTTTGAAGGAAAAAGGGGGAGGCTTGCAAGCCGAAGAATACCATCCCAACCGTGAAGCACGGGAGTGGCAACATCATGTTGTGGGGGTGCATTTCTGCAGGAGGGACTGGTGCACTTCACAAAATAGATGGCAACATGAGGAGGGAAAGTTATGTGGATATATTTAGGTAACATCTCAAGACATTAGTCAGGAAGTTAAAGCTTGGTCGCAAAATGGGTCTTCCAAATGGACAATGACCCCAAGCATACTTCCAAAGTTGTGGCAAAATGGCTTAAGGACAACAAAGTCAAGGTATTGGAGTGGCCATCACAAAGCCCTGACCTCAATCCTATAGACCATTTGTGGGCAGAACTGAAAAAGCATGTGCGAGCAAGGAGTCCTACAAACCTGACTCAGTTACACCAGCTCTGTCAGGAGGAATGGGCCAAAATTCACCCAACTTATTGTGGGAAGCCTGTGGAAGGCTACCCATAATGTTTGACCCAAGTTAAACAAATTTAAAGGTTGCTCCCAACCTTTAAATAACTAACTAACTGAGTGTATGTAAACTTCTGACCCACTGGGAATGTGATGAAAGAAATAAAATTGGAAATAAATCATTCTCTCTGCTATTATTCTGACATTTTACAATCTTAAAATAAAGAGGTGATCCTAACTGACCTAAGACAGGGAATTTTTACTACAACTGAATGTCAGGAATTGTGAAAACTGAGTTCAAATGCATTTGGCTAAGGTGTATGTAAACTTCCGACTTCAACTGTCGCTTAAGTCTGAATATGTGACCAAGGGAGTGAGTGGAATTATCTTTGATAATAAATTTTTATCTTGATGATGTACATATTTTTGCAAATATATACAACTATTGTATATAGTTGAATTGCTGTGAATTGACATAGTGTGACAGAGTCAGAACTGAAATCAACCAAAAATGTCACCCTGACATTGGATTTAGGTGGGTGAAGAAAATACATAATTCACATTACGTTAATGACTTTTCTCAAATCCAGTCAGTTTTACATGTTGAGTCAACATCATCATCTTGAATTGTGTGTTTGAAAAGACGTGGAAACAATGTTGATTCAACACAGTGGGGTGTTTCTACAGTTTGTTACGATGTGAAAGAACTGAACAGGAGAAATCAATAGCATGGTATACGTCCGTCATATTGTTTTTCCCTGTCCGATATCTCTAAGAACAGATGGAGGAGAGGAGAGGAGAGGAAGGTACTATAGACTATTCCGATACTCCCACAGACTGGCGATGTGTAACTACTGCCCTCTGCTGGTCATTGTCCTAACCTGACGCTACCATGGGAGGAGGGTCTGTTCCAATACTTTTAGAAAGCTCCCTGCCTTCTTCCCTTTATGAAGATACCTATCTAGCACAAGTCAGGCACAGTCATGTCAAATCAGGGATTGCTCCAGAGGGATAGAAGGAATACATTTTAGAAGTATTTGACCTGAGCCCTGGTTCATGGTTATATGTGCAATGGATGCCAACAGAATATGTAGAATATAGTAAGAACTGAAGCACAGAATGATATTGATACAAGATTAATTTGGCTGCCATTATCACTAACTTTGTGATGGAAATAAGATGCTTGGGGGTGACTGTGAGGGAGAGAAAGGAGTTAGTATACAGCTGAGAGAGGGAGAGAAAGGAGTGAGTACAAGGCTGAGAAAGGGAGAGAAAAGAGTGAGTAAACAGCTGAGAGGGAGAGAAAGGTGTGAGTATACAGCTGAGAGAGGGAGAGAAATGAGTGAGTTTACAGCTGAGAGGGAGAGAAATGTGTGAGTATACAGCTGAGAGAGGGAGAGAAAGAAGTGAGTAATTAGCTGAGGGAGAGAAAGGTGTGAGTATACAGCTGAGAGAGGGAGAGAAAGGAGTGAGTATACAGCTGAGAGGGGGAGAAAGGTGTGAGTATACAGCTGAGAGAGGGGGAGAAAGGAGTGAGTATACAGCTGAGAGGGAGAGAAAGGTGTGAGTATAAGGCTGAGAGAGGGAGAGAAAGGAGTGAGTATACAGCTGAGAGGGAGAGAAAGGTGTGAGTATACAGCTGAGAGAGGGGGAGAAAGGAGTGAGTATACAGCTGAGAGGGAGAGAAAGGTGTGAGTATTAGGCTGAGAGAGGGAGAGAAAGGAGTGAGTATAAGGCTGAGAGAGGGAGAGAAAGGAGTGAGTATAAGGCTGAGAGAGGGAGAGAAAGGAGTAAGTATAAGGCTGAGAGGGGGAGAGAAAGGAGTGAGTAATTAGCTGAGAGAGGGAGAGAAAGGAGTGAGTATATGGCTGAGAGAGGGAGAGAAAGGAGTGAGCACTTAGCTGAGAGAGGGAGAGAAAGGAGTGAATACTTAGCTGAGAGAGGGAGAGAAAGGAGTGAGCACTTAGCTGAGAGAGGGAGAGAAAGGATTGAATACTTAGCTGAGAGAGGGAGAGAAAGGAGTGAGCATACAGTGGGGGGGAGAGAAAGGAGTGAGTAATTAGCTGAGGGGAAGAGAAAGGAGTGAGTATACAGCTGAGAGGGGGAGAGAAAGGAGTGAGTATACAGCTGAGAGAGGAAGAGAAAGGAGTGAGTATAAGGCTGAGAGAGGGAGAGAAATGAGTGAGTATACAGCTGAAAGGGAGAGAAAGGAGTGAGTATACAGCTGAGAGGAAAAGAGAAAGGAGTGAGTATACAGCTGAGAGAGGGAGAGAAAGGAGTGAGTACAAGGCTGAGAGAGGGAGAGAAAGGAGTGAGTATAAGGCTGAGAGAGGGAGAGAAAGGAGTGAGTATACAGCTGAGAGAAGGAGAGAAAGGAGTGAGTATAAGACTGAGAGCGAGAGACATTAGTGAGTATATAGATGTGAGAGGGAGAGTAAGGAGTGAGTATATAGACATGAGAGGGAGAGAATGGAGTGAGTATACAGCAGAGAGAGGGAGAGAAAGGAGTGAGTATAAGGCTGAGAGAGGGAGAGAAAGGAGTTGGTATAAGGATGAGAGAGGGAGAGAAAGGGGTGAGTATAAGGCTGAGAGAGGGAGAGAAAGGAGTGAGTATATAGATGTGAGAGGGAGAGAAAGGAGTGAGTATATAGATGTGAGAGGGAGAGAAAGGAGTGAGTATA
This sequence comes from Oncorhynchus masou masou, assembly GCF_036934945.1. Lineage (NCBI taxonomy): Eukaryota > Metazoa > Chordata > Actinopteri > Salmoniformes > Salmonidae > Oncorhynchus > Oncorhynchus masou. The sequence goes on along the minus strand of NC_088240.1, from coordinate 77,694,122 downwards.
AGTCTGAGAGAGGGAGAGAAAGGAGTGAGTATAAGGCTGAGAGAGGGAGTGAAAGGAGTGAGTAAAAGGCTGAGAGACGGAGAGAAACGAGTGAGTATAAGGCTGAGAGAGGGAGAGAAAGGAGTGAGTATAAGGCTGAGAGAAGAGGGAAAGGAGTGATTCTAAGGCTGAGAGCGAGAGAATCTAGTGACTATAAGGATGAGAGAGGGAGAGAAAGGAGTGAGTATACAGCTGAAAGGGAGAGAAAGGAGTGAGTATACAGCTGAAAGGGAGAGAAAGGAGTGAGTATACAGCTGAGAGAAGGAGGGAAAGGAGTGATTCTAAGGCTGAGAGCGAGAGAATCTAGTGACTATAAGGATGAGAGAGGGAGAGAAAGGAGTGAGTATACGGCTGAGAGAGGGAGAGAAAGGAGTTAGTATAAGGCTGAGAAAGGGAGAGAAAGGAGTGAGTATAAGACCGAGAGAGGGAGAGAAAGGAGTGAGTATAAGGCTGAGAGAGGGAGAGAAAGGAGTGAGTATATAGCTGAGAGAGGGAGAGAAAATAGTGAGAATAAAGCTGAGAGAGGGAGAGAAATGAGTGAGTATAAGGATGAGAGAGGGAGAGAAAGGAGTGAGAATACAGCTGTGAGAGGGAGAGAAAGGAGTGAGTATATAGCTGTGAGAGGGAGAGCAAGTAGTGAGTATATAGCTGTGAGAGGGAGAGAAAGGAGTGAGTATACAGCTGAGAGAAGGAGAGAAATTAGTGAGTATAAGGATGAGAGAGGGAGAGAAAGGAGTGAGTATACAGCTGAGAGAGGGAGAGAAATGAGTGAGTATAAGGCTGAGAGAGGGAGAGAAAGGAGTGAGTATAAGGCTGAGAGAGGGAGAGAAAGGAGTGAGTATACGGCTGAGAGAGGGAGAGAAAGGAGTGAGTATAAGGCTGAGAGAGGGAGAGAAAGGAGTGAGTATAAGGCTGAGAGAGGAAGAGAAAGGAGTGAGTATAAGGCCGAGAGAGGGAGAGAAAGGTGTGAGTATAAGGCCGAGAGAGGGAGAGAAAGGAGTGAGTATAAGGCCGAGAGAGGGAGAGAAAGGAGTGAGTATAAGGCCGAGAGAGGGAGAGAAAGGAGTGAGTATAAGGTTGAGAGAGGGAGAGAAAGGAGTGAGTATATAAATGTGAGAGAGAGAGAAAGTAGTGAGTATATTGATGTGAGTGGGAGAGAAAGGAGTGAGTATAAGACCGAGAGAGGGAGAGAAAGGAGTGAGTATAAGGCTGAGAGAGGGAGAGAAAGGAGTGAGTATATAGCTGAGAGAGGGAGAGAAAATAGTGAGTATATAGCTGAGAGAGGGAGAGAAAGGAGTGAGTATAAGGATGAGAGAGGGAGAGAAAGGAGTGAGTATATAGCTGAGAGAGGGAGAGAAAGGAGTGAGTATAAGGCTGAGAGAGGGAGGGAAAGGAGTGAGTATAAGGCTGAGAGAGGGAGGGAAAGGAGTGATTCTAAGGCTGAGAGCGAGAGAATCTAGTGACTATAAGGATGAGAGAGTGAGAGAAAGGAGTGAGTATACAGCTGAAAGGGAGAGAAAGGAGTGAGTATACAGCTGAAAGGGAGAAAAAGGAGTGAGTATACAGCTGAGAGAAGGAGGGAAAGGAGTGATTCTAAGGCTGAGAGCGAGAGAATCTAGTGACTATAAGGATGAGAGAGGGAGAGAAAGGAGTGAGTATACAGCTGAAAGGGAGAGAAAGGAGTGAGTATACAGCTGAAAGGGAGAGAAAGGAGTGAGTATACAGCTGAGAGAGGGAGAGAAAGGAGTGAGTATAAGGATGTGAGAGGGAGAGAAAGGAGTGAGTATATAGCTGAGAGAGGGAGAGAAAGGAGTGAGTATAAGGCTGAGAGAGGGAGGGAAAGGAGTGATTCTAAGGCTGAGAGCGAGAGAATCTAGTGACTATAAGGATGAGAGAGGGAGAGAAAGGAGTGAGTATACGGCTGAGAGAGGGAGAGAAAGGAGTGAGTATAAGACCGAGAGAGGGAGAGAAATGAGTGAGTATAAGGATGAGAGAGGGAGAGAAAGGAGTGAGTATACAGCTGTGAGAGGGAGAGAAAGGAGTGAGTATATAGCTGTGAGAGGGAGAGCAAGGAGTGAGTATATAGCTGTGAGAGGGAGAGAAAGGAGTGAGTATACAGCTGAGAGAAGGAGAGAAATTAGTGAGTATAAGGATGAGAGAGGGAGAGAAAGGAGTGAGTATACAGCTGAGAGAGGGAGAGAAATGAGTGAGTATAAGGCTGAGAGAGGGAGAGAAAGGAGTGAGTATAATGCTGAGAGGGAGAGAAAGGAGTGAGTATACGGCTGAGAGAGGGAGAGAAAGGAGTGAGTATAAGGCTGAGAGAGGAAGAGAAAGGAGTGAGTATAAGGCCGAGAGAGGGAGAGAAAGGTGTGAGTATAAGGCCGAGAGAGGGAGAGAAAGGAGTGAGTATAAGGCCGAGAGAGGGAGAGAAAGGAGTGAGTATAAGGCCGAGAGAGGGAGAGAAAGGAGTGAGTATAAGGTTGAGAGAGGGAGAGAAAGGAGTGAGTATATAAATGTGAGAGGGAGAGAAAGTAGTGAGTATATTGATGTGAGTGGGAGAGAAAGGAGTGAGTATAAGTCTGAGAGAGGGATAGAAACGAGTGAGTATAAGGCTGAGAGGGAGAGAAAGGGGTGAGTATAAGGCTGAGAGAGGGAGAGAAAGGAGTGAGTATAAGGCTGAGAGAGGGAGAGAAAGGAGTGAGTATATTGATGTGAGAGGGAGAGAAAGGAGTGAGTATAAGTCTGAGAGAGGGAGAGAAAGGAGTGAGTATAAGGATGAGAGAGGGAGAGAAAGGAGTGAGTATATTGATGTGAGAGGGAGAGAAAGGAGTGAGTATAAGTCTGAGAGAGGGAGAGAAAGGAGTGAGTATAAGGCTGAGAGAGGGAGAGAAAGGGGTGAGTATAAGGCTGAGAGAGGGAGAGAAAGGAGTGAGTATAAGGATGAGAGAGGGAGAGAAAGGAGTGAGTATATTGATGTGAGAGGGAGAGAAAGGAGTGAGTATAAGTCTGAGAGAGGGAGAGAAAGGAGTGACTATAAGGATGAGAGAGGGAGAGAAAGGAGTGAGTATAAGGCTGAGAGAGGGAGAGAGAGGAGTGAGTATAAGGCTGAGAGAGGGAGAGAAAGGAGTGAGTATAAGGATGAGAGAGGGAGAGAAAGGAGTGAGTATATAGCTGAGAGAGGGAGAGAAATGAGTGAGTATAAGGCTGAGAGAGGGAGAGAAAGGAGTGAGTATAAGGCCGAGAGAGGTAGAGAAAGGAGTGAGTATAAGGTTGAGAGAGGGAGAGAAAGGAGTGAGTATATAAATGTGAGAGAGAGAGAAAGTAGTGAGTATATTGATGTGAGTGGGAGAGAAAGGAGTGAGTATAAGACCGAGAGAGGGAGAGAAAGGAGTGAGTATAAGGCTGAGAGAGGGAGAGAAAGGAGTGAGTATATAGCTGAGAGAGGGAGAGAAAATAGTGAGTATATAGCTGAGAGAGGGAGAGAAAGGAGTGAGTATAAGGATGAGAGAGGGAGAGAAAGGAGTGAGTATATAGCTGAGAGAGGGAGAGAAAGGAGTGAGTATAAGGCTGAGAGTGGGAGGGAAAGGAGTGATTCTAAGGCTGAGAGCGAGAGAATCTAGTGACTATAAGGATGAGAGAGGGAGAGAAAGGAGTGAGTATACAGCTGAAAGGGAGAGAAAGGAGTGAGTATACAGCTGAAAGGGAGAGAAAGGAGTGAGTATACAGCTGAGAGAAGGAGGGAAAGGAGTGATTCTAAGGCTGAGAGCGAGAGAATCTAGTGACTATAAGGATGTGAGAGGGAGAGAAAGGAGTGAGTATATAGCTGAGAGAGGGAGAGAAAGGAGTGAGTATAAGGCTGAGAGAGGGAGGGAAAGGAGTGATTCTAAGGCTGAGAGCGAGAGAATCTAGTGACTATAAGGATGAGAGAGGGAGAGAAAGGAGTGAGTATACAGCTGAAAGGGAGAGAAAGGAGTGAGTATACAGCTGAAAGGGAGAGAAAGGAGTGAGTATACAGCTGAGAGAAGGAGGGAAAGGAGTGATTCTAAGGCTGAGAGCGAGAGAATCTAGTGACTATAAGGATGTGAGAGGGAGAGAAAGGAGTGAGTATATAGCTGAGAGAGGGAGAGAAAGGAGTGAGTATAAGGCTGAGAGAGGGAGGGAAAGGAGTGATTCTAAGGCTGAGAGCGAGAGAATCTAGTGACTATAAGGATGAGAGAGGGAGAGAAAGGAGTGAGTATACAGCTGAAAGGGAGAGAAAGGAGTGAGTATACAGCTGAAAGGGAGAGAAAGGAGTGAGTATACAGCTGAGAGAAGGAGGGAAAGGAGTGATTCTAAGGCTGAGAGCGAGAGAATCTAGTGACTATAAGGATGAGAGAGGGAGAGAAAGGAGTGAGTATACGGCTGAGAGAGGGAGAGAAAGGAGTGAGTATAAGACCGAGAGAGGGAGAGAAAGGAGTGAGTATAAGGCTGAGAGAGGGAGAGAAAGGAGTGAGTATATAGCTGAGAGAGGGAGAGAAAATAGTGAGAATAAAGCTGAGAGAGGGAGAGAAATGAGTGAGTATAAGGATGAGAGAGGGAGAGAAAGGAGTGAGTATACAGCTGTGAGAGGGAGAGAAAGGAGTGAGTATATAGCTGTGAGAGGGAGAGCAAGGAGTGAGTATATAGCTGTGAGAGGGAGAGAAAGGAGTGAGTATACAGCTGAGAGAAGGAGAGAAATTAGTGAGTATAAGGATGAGAGAGGGAGAGAAAGGAGTGAGTATACAGCTGAGAGAGGGAGAGAAAGGAGTGAGTATACAGCTGAAAGGGAGAGAAAGGAGTGAGTATACAGCTGAAAGGGAGAGAAAGGAGTGAGTATAATGCTGAGAGGGAGAGAAAGGAGTGAGTATACAGCTGAAAGGGAGAGAAAGGAGTGAGTATACAGCTGAAAGGGAGAGAAAGGAGTGAGTATAATGCTGAGAGGGAGAGAAAGGAGTGAGTATACGGCTGAGAGAGGGAGAGAAAGGAGTGAGTATAACGCTGAGAGAGGAAGAGAAAGGAGTGAGTATAAGGCCGAGAGAGGGAGAGAAAGGTGTGAGTATAAGGCCGAGAGAGGGAGAGAAAGGAGTGAGTATAAGGCCGAGAGAGGGAGAGAAAGGAGTGAGTATAAGGCCGAGAGAGGGAGAGAAAGGAGTGAGTATAAGGTTGAGAGAGGGAGAGAAAGGAGTGAGTATATAAATGTGAGAGGGAGAGAAAGTAGTGAGTATATTGATGTGAGTGGGAGAGAAAGGAGTGAGTATAAGGCTGAGAGAGGGAGAGAAAGGAGTGAGTATAAGGCTGAGAGAGGGAGAGAAAGGAGTGAGTATATTGATGTGAGAGGGAGAGAAAGGAGTGAGTATAAGTCTGAGAGAGGGAGAGAAAGGAGTGAGTATAAGGATGAGAGAGGGAGAGAAAGGAGTGAGTATATTGATGTGAGAGGGAGAGAAAGGAGTGAGTATAAGTCTGAGAGAGGGAGAGAAAGGAGTGAGTATAAGGCTGAGACAGGGAGAGAAAGGGGTGAGTATAAGGCTGAGAGAGGGAGAGAAAGGAGTGAGTATAAGGATGAGAGAGGGAGAGAAAGGAGTGAGTATATTGATGTGAGAGGGAGAGAAAGGAGTGAGTATAAGTCTGAGAGAGGGAGAGAAAGGAGTGACTATAAGGATGAGAGAGGGAGAGAAAGGAGTGAGTATAAGGCTGAGAGAGGGAGAGAGAAAGGAGTGAGTAAACAGCTGAGGGAGAGAAATGAGTGAGTATACAGCTGAGAGGAAGAGAGAAAAGAGTGAGTATAAGGCTGAGCGGGAGCGATGATGGAGTGACTATAAGGCTGAGAGAGGGAGAGAAATTAGTGAGTATACAGCTGAGAGAGGGAGAGAAATGAGTGAGTATAAGGATGAGAGAGGGAGAGAAAGGAGTGAGTATACAGCTGTGAGAGGGAGAGAAAGGAGTGAGTATATAGCTGTGAGAGGGAGAGCAAGGAGTGAGTATATAGCTGTGAGAGGGAGAGAAAGGAGTGAGTATACAGCTGAGAGAGGGAGAGAAATGAGTGACTATAAGGATGAGAGAGGGAGAGAAAGGAGTGAGTATAAGGCTGAGACAGGGAGAGAAAGGAGTGAGTATATAGCTGTGAGAGGGAGAGAAAGGAGTGAGTATACAGCTGAGAGAGGGAGAGAAAGGAGTGAGTATACAGCTGAGAGAGGGAGAGAAATGAGTGAGTATAAGGATGAGAGAGGGAGAGAAAGGAGTGAGTATACAGCTGTGAGAGGGAGAGAAAGGAGTGATTATATAGCTGTGAGAGGGAGAGCAAGGAGTGAGTATATAGCTGTGAGAGGGAGAGAAAGGAGTGAGTATACAGCTGAGAGAGGGAGAGAAATGAGTGAGTATAAGGATGAGAGAGGGAGAGAAAGGAGTGAGTATAATGCTGAGAGGGAGAGAAATGAGTGAGTATTTAGCTGAGAGAGAGAGAGAAACGAGTGAGTATACAGCTGAGAGAGGGATAGAAAGGAGTGAGTATACAGCTGTGAGAGGGAGAGAAATGAGTGGGTATAAGGATGAGAGAGGGAGAGAAAGGAGTGAGTATATAGCTGTGAGAGGGAGAGAAAGGAGTGAGTATACAGCTGTGAGAGGGAGAGAAAGGAGTGAGTATACAGCTGTGAGAGGGAGAGAAAGGAGTGAGTATAAGGCTGAGAGATGGAGAGAAACGAGTGAGTATAAGGCTGAGAGAGGGAGAGAAACGAGTGAGTATAAGGCTGAGAGCGAGAGAAATTAGTGAGTGTAAGGCTGAGAGGGGGAGAGAAAGGAGTGAGTATAAGGCTGAGAGATGGAGAGAAAATAGTGAGTATAAGGTTGAGAGAGAGAGAAAGGAGTGAGTATATAGCTGAGAGAGGGAGAGAAACGAGTGAGTATATAGCTGAGAGAGGGATAGAAAGGAGTGAGTATAAGGCTGAGAGAGGGAGAGAAATGAGTGAGTATAAGGCTGAGAGAGGGAGAGAAAGGAGTGAGTATAAGGATGAGAGAGGGAGAGAAAGGAGTGAGTATATTGATGTGAGAGGGAGAGAAAGGAGTGAGTATAAGGCTGAGAGAGGGAGAAAGGGGTGAGTATAAGGCTGAGAGAGGGAGAGAAAGGAGTGAGTATAAGGATGAGAGAGGGAGAGAAAGGAGTGAGTATAAGGCTGAGAGAGGGAGAGAAAGGAGTGAGTATAAGTCTGAGAGAGGGAGAGAAAGGAGTGAGTATAAGGCTGAGAGAGGGAGAGAAAGGAGTGAGTATAAGTCTGAGAGAGGGAGAGAAAGGAGTGAGTAAACAGCTGAGGGAGAGAAATGAGTGAGTATACAGCTGAGAGGGAGAGAGAAAAGAGTGAGTATAAGGCTGAGCGGGAGAGAGAAATGAGTGAGTATATAGCTTAGAGAGGGAGAGAAATTAGTGAGTATAAGGCTGAGAGAGGGAGAGAAAGGAGTGAGTATAAAGATGTGAGAGGGAGAGAAAGTAGTGAGTATATAGATGTGAGAGGGAGAGAAAGGAGTGAGTATAAGGCTGAGAGAGGGAGAGAAAGGAGTGAGTATATAGCTGAGAGAGGTAGAGAAAGTAGTGAGTATAAGGCTGAGAGAGAGAGAAAGGAGAGAGTATATAGCTGAGAGAGGGAGAGACAGGAGTGAGTATAATGCTGAGAGGGAGAGAAAGGAGTGAGTATAATGCTGAGAGGGAGAGAAATGAGTGAGTATTTAGCTGAGAGAGAGAGAGAAACGAGTGAGTATATAGCTGAGAGAGGGATAGAAATTAGTGAGTATACAGCTGTGAGAGGGAGAGAAATGAGTGAGTATAAGGATGAGAGAGGGAGAGAAAGGAGTGAGTATATAGCTGTGAGAGGGAGAGAAAGGAGTGAGTATACAGCTGTGAGAGGGAGAGAAAGGGGTGAGTATACAGCTGTGAGAGGGAGAGAAAGGAGTGAGTATAAGGCTGAGAGATGGAGAGAAACGAGTTAGTATAAGGCTGAGAGAGGGAGAGAAACGAGTGAGTATAAGGCTGAGAGCGAGAGAAATTAATGAGTATAAGGCTGAGAGGGGGAGAGAAAGGAGTGAGTATACAGCTGTGAGAGGGAGAGAAAATAGTGAGTATAAGGTTGAGAGAGAGAGAAAGGAGTGAGTATATAGCTGAGAGAGGGAGAGAAACGAGTGAGTATATAGCTGAGAGAGGGATAGAAAGGAGTGAGTATACAGCTGAGAGAGGGAGAGAAATGAGTGAGTATAAGGATGAGAGAGGGAGAGAAAGGAGTGAGTATACAGCTGTGAGAGGGAGAGAAAGGAGTGAGTATATAGCTGTGAGAGGGAGAGCAAGGAGTGAGTATATAGCTGTGAGAGGGAGAGAAAGGAGTGAGTATACAGCTGAGAGAGGGAGAGAAATGAGTGACTATAAGGATGAGAGAGGGAGAGAAAGGAGTGAGTATAAGGCTGAGAGACGGAGAGAAACGAGTGAGTATAAGGATGAGAGAGGGAGAGAAAGGAGTGAGTATAAGGCTGAGAGAGGGAGAGAAAGGAGTGAGTATAAGGCTGAGCGGGAGAGAGAAAGGAGTGTGTATAAGGCTGAGAGAGAGAGAGAAATTAGTGAGTATAAGGCTGAGAGAGAGAGAAAGGAGTGAGTATATAGCTGAGAGAGGTAGAGAAAGTAGTGAGTATAAGGCTGAGAGAGAGAGAAAGGAGAGAGTATACAGCTGAGAGGAAGAGAGAAAGGAGTGTGTATACAGCTGAGAGGGAGAGAGAAAAGAGTGAGTATAAGGCTGAGAGAGAGAGAGAAATTAGTGAGTATAAGGCTGAGAGAGAGAGAAAGGAGTGAGTATATAGCTGAGAGAGGTAGAGAAAGTAGTGAGTATAAGGCTGAGAGAGAGAGAAAGGAGAGAGTATATAGCTGAGAGAGGGAGAGACAGGAGTGAGTATAAGGCTGAGAGAGAGAGAAAGGAGAGAGTATATAGCTGAGAGAGGGAGAGACAGGAGTGAGTATAATGCTGAGAGGGAGAGAAAGGAGTGAGTATAATGCTGAGAGGGAGAGAAAGGAGTGAGTATTTAGCTGAGAGAGAGAGAAAGGAGTGAGTATACAGCTGAGAGAGGGATAGAAAGGAGTGAGTATAAGGCTGAGAGAGAGAGAAAGGAGAGAGTATATAGCTGAGAGAGGGAGAGACAGGAGTGAGTATAATGCTGAGAGGGAGAGAAAGGAGTGAGTATAATGCTGAGAGGGAGAGAAAGGAGTGAGTATTTAGCTGAGAGAGAGAGAAAGGAGTGAGTATACAGCTGAGAGAGGGATAGAAAGGAGTGAGTATAAGGCTGAGAGCGAGAGAAATTAGTGAGTATAAGGCTGAGAGGGGGAGAGAAAGGAGTGAGTATACAGCTGTGAGAGGGAGAGAAAATAGTGAGTATAAGGTTGAGAGAGAGAGAAAGGAGTGAGTATATAGCTGAGAGAGGGAGAGAAACGAGTGAGTATATAGCTGAGAGAGGGATAGAAAGGAGTGAGTATACAGCTGAGAGAGTGAGAGAAATGAGTGAGTATAAGGATGAGAGAGGGAGAGAAAGGAGTGAGTATACAGCTGAGAGAGGGAGAGAAAGGAGTGAGTATATAGATGTGAGAGGGAGAGAAAGGAGTGAGTATAAGGCTGAGAGAGGGAGAGAAAGTAGTGAGTATAAGGCTGAGAGAGAGAGAAAGGAGAGAGTATATAGCTGAGAGAGGGAGAGACAGGAGTGAGTATTTAGCTGAGAGAGAGAGAGAAACGAGTGAGTATACAGCTGAGAGAGGGATAGAAAGGAGTGAGTATACAGCTGTGAGAGGGAGAGAAATGAGTGAGTATAAGGATGAGAGAGGGAGAGAAAGGAGTGAGTATATAGCTGTGAGAGGGAGAGAAAGGAGTGAGTATACAGCTGTGAGAGGGAGAGAAAGGAGTGAGTATACAGCTGTGAGAGGGAGAGAAAGGAGTGAGTATAAGGCTGAGAGATGGAGAGAAACGAGTGAGTATAAGGCTGAGAGAGGGAGAGAAACGAGTGAGTATAAGGCAGAGAGAGAAATTAGTGAGTATAAGGCTGAGAGGGGGAGAGAAAGGAGTGAGTATACAGCTGTGAGGGGGAGAGAAAATAGTGAGTATAAGGTTGAGAGAGAGAGAAAGGAGTGAGTATATAGCTGAGAGAGGGAGAGAAACGAGTGAGTATATAGCTGAGAGAGGGATAGAAAGGAGTGAGTATACAGCTGAGAGAGGGAGAGAAATGAGTGAGTATAAGGATGAGAGAGGGAGAGAAAGGAGTGAGTATACAGCTGAGAGAGGGAGAGAAAGGAGTGAGTATATAGCTGTGAGAGGGAGAGAAAGGAGTGAGTATACATCTGTGATAGGGAGAGAAAGGTGTGAGTATATAGCTGTGAGAGGGAGAGAAAGGAGTGAGTATAAGGCTGAGAGAGGGAGAGAAAGGAGTGAGTATAAGGCTGAGGGAGGGAGAGAAAGGAGTGAGTATAAGGCTGAGAGAGGGAGAGAAAGGAGTGAGTATACAGCTGAGAGAGGGAGAGAAAGGTGTGAGTATAAGGCCGAGAGAGGGAGAGAAAGGAGTGAGTATATAGATGTGAGAGGGAGAGAAAGTAGTGAGTATATTGATGTGAGTGGGAGAGAAAGGAGTGAGTATAAGGCTGAGAGAGGGAGAGAAAGGAGTGAGTATACGGCTGAGAGAGGGAGAGAAACGAGTGAGTATAAGGCTGAGAGAGGGCGAGAAAGGAGTGAGTATAAGGCTGAGAGAGAGAGAAAGTAGTGAGTATATAGCTGAGAGAGGGAGAGACAGGAGTGAGTATAATGCTGAGAGGGAGAGAAAGGAATGATTATACGGCTGAGAGAGGGAGAGAAAGGAGTGAGTATAAGGCTGAGAGAGGAAGAGAAAGGAGTGAGTATAAGGCCGAGAGAGGGAGAGAAAGGTGTGAGTATAAGGCCGAGAGAGGGAGAGAAAGGAGTGAGTATATAGATGTGAGAGGGAGAGAAAGTAGTGAGTATATTGATGTGAGTGGGAGAGAAAGGAGTGAGTATAAGTCTGATAGAGGGAGAGAAACGAGTGAGTATAAGGCTGAGAGAGGGACAGAAAGGAGTGAGTAAAAAGCTGAGGGAGAGAAATGAGTGAGTATACAGCTGAGAGGGAGAGAGAAAAAGTGAGTATAAGGCTGAGCGCGAGCGATGATGGAGTGAGTATAAGGCTGAGAGAGGGAGAGAAATTAGTGAGTATAAGGCTGAGAGAGGGAGAGAAAGGAGTGAGTATAAAGATGTGAGAGGGAGAGAAAGGAGTGAGTATATAGATGTGAGAGGGAGAGAAAGGAGTGAGTATAAGGCTGAGAGAGGGAGAGAAAGGAGTGAGTATATTGATGTGAGAGGGAGAGAAAGGAGTGAGTATAAGTCTGAGAGAGGGAGATAAAGGAGTGAGTATAAGGATGAGAGAGGGAGAGAAAGGAGTGAGTATATTGATGTGAGAGGGAGAGAAAGGAGTGAGTATAAGTCTGAGAGAGGGAGAGAAAGGAGTGAGTATAAGGATAAGAGAGGGAGAGAAAGGAGTGAGTATAAGGCTGAGAGAGGGAGAGAAAGGAGTGAGTATACAGCTGAGAGGGAGAGAAAGGAGTGAGTATAAGTCTGAGAGAGGGAGAGAAAGGAGTGAGTATAAGGATAAGAGAGGGAGAGAAAGGAGTGAGTATAAGGCTGAGAGAGGGAGAGAAAGGAGTGAGTATAAGGCTGAGAGAGGGAGAGAAAGGAGTGAGTATAAGGCTGAGAGGAAGAGAGAAAGGAGTGTGTATACAGCTGAGAGGGAGAGAGAAAAGAGTGAGTATAAGGCTGAGCGGGAGCGATGATGGAGTGAGTATAAGGCTGAGAGAGGGAGAGAAAGGAGTGAGTATAAGGCTGAGAGGAAGAGAGAAAGGAGTGTGTATACAGCTGTGAGAGGGAGAGAAAGGAGTGAGTATAAGGCTGAGAGAGGGAGAGAAAGGAGTGAGTATAAGGCTGAGACAGGGAGAGAAAGGAGTGAGTATAAGGCTGAGAGAGGGAGAGAAAGGAGTGAGTATAAGGCTGAGAGAAGGAGAGAAAGGAGTGAGTATAAGGCTGAGAGCGAGAGAAATTAGTGAGTATAAGGCTGAGAGAGGGAGAGAAAGGAGTGAGTATAAGGCTGAGAGCGAGAGAAATTAGTGAGTATAAGGCTGAGAGAGGGAGAGAAAGGAGTGAGTATAAGGCTGAGAGAGTGAGAGAAAGGAGTGAGTATAAGGCTGAGAGAAGGAGAGAAAGGAGTGAGTATAAGGCTGAGAGCGAGAGAAATTAGTGAGTATAAGGCTGAGAGAGGGAGAGAAAGGAGTGAGTATAAGGCTGAGAGAGGAAGAGAAAGGAGTGAGTATAAGGCCGAGAGAGGGAGAGAAAGGTGTGAGTATAAGGCCGAGAGAGGGAGAGAAAGGAGTGAGTATATAGATGTGAGAGGGAGAGAAAGTAGTGAGTATATTGATGTGAGTGGGAGAGAAAGGAGTGAGTATAAGTCTGATAGAGGGAGAGAAACGAGTGAGTATAAGGCTGAGAGAGGGACAGAAAGGAGTGAGTAAAAAGCTGAGGGAGAGAAATGAGTGAGTATACAGCTGAGAGGGAGAGAGAAAAAAGTGAGTATAAGGCTGAGCGCGAGCGATGATGGAGTGAGTATAAGGCTGAGAGAGGGAGAGAAATTAGTGAGTATAAGGCTGAGAGAGGGAGAGAAAGGAGTGAGTATAAAGATGTGAGAGGGAGAGAAAGGAGTGAGTATATAGATGTGAGAGGGAGAGAAAGGAGTGAGTATAAGGCTGAGAGAGGGAGAGAAAGGAGTGAGTATATTGATGTGAGAGGGAGAGAAAGGAGTGAGTATAAGTCTGAGAGAGGGAGATAAAGGAGTGAGTATAAGGATGAGAGAGGGAGAGAAAGGAGTGAGTATATTGATGTGAGAGGGAGAGAAAGGAGTGAGTATAAGTCTGAGAGAGGGAGAGAAAGGAGTGAGTATAAGGATAAGAGAGGGAGAGAAAGGAGTGAGGATAAGGCTGAGAGAGGGAGAGAAAGGAGTGAGTATAAGGATAAGAGAGGGAGAGAAAGGAGTGAGTATAAGGCTGAGAGAGGGAGAGAAAGGAGTGAGTATAAGGCTGTGAGAGGGAGAGAAAGGAGTGAGTATAAGGCTGAGAGAGGGAGAGAAAGGAGTGAGTATAAGGCTGAGACAGGGAGAGAAAGGAGTGAGTATAAGGCTGAGAGAGGGAGAGAAAGGAGTGAGTATAAGGCTGAGAGAAGGAGAGAAAGGAGTGAGTATAAGGCTGAGAGCGAGAGAAATTAGTGAGTATAAGGCTGAGAGAGGGAGAGAAAGGAGTGAGTATAAGGCTGAGAGCGAGAGAAATTAGTGAGTATAAGGCTGAGAGAGGGAGAGAAAGGAGTGAGTATAAGGCTGAGAGAGTGAGAGAAAGGAGTGAGTATAAGGCTGAGAGAAGGAGAGAAAGGAGTGAGTATAAGGCTGAGAGCGAGAGAAATTAGTGAGTATAAGGCTGAGAGAGGGAGAGAAAGGAGTGAGTATAAGGCTGAGAGAGGAAGAGAAAGGAGTGAGTATAAGGCCGAGAGAGGGAGAGAAAGGTGTGAGTATAAGGCCGAGAGAGGGAGAGAAAGGAGTGAGTATATAGATGTGAGAGGGAGAGAAAGTAGTGAGTATATTGATGTGAGTGGGAGAGAAAGGAGTGAGTATAAGTCTGATAGAGGGAGAGAAACGAGTGAGTATAAGGCTGAGAGAGGGACAGAAAGGAGTGAGTAAAAAGCTGAGGGAGAGAAATGAGTGAGTATACAGCTGAGAGGGAGAGAGAAAAAAGTGAGTATAAGGCTGAGCGCGAGCGATGATGGAGTGAGTATAAGGCTGAGAGAGGGAGAGAAATTAGTGAGTATAAGGCTGAGAGAGGGAGAGAAAGGAGTGAGTATAAAGATGTGAGAGGGAGAGAAAGGAGTGAGTATATAGATGTGAGAGGGAGAGAAAGGAGTGAGTATAAGGCTGAGAGAGGGAGAGAAAGGAGTGAGTATATTGATGTGAGAGGGCGAGAAAGGAGTGAGTATAAGTCTGAGAGAGGGAGATAAAGGAGTGAGTATAAGGATGAGAGAGGGAGAGAAAGGAGTGAGTATATTGATGTGAGAGGGAGAGAAAGGAGTGAGTATAAGTCTGAGAGAGGGAGAGAAAGGAGTGAGTATAAGGATAAGAGAGGGAGAGAAAGGAGTGAGTATAAGGCTGAGAGAGGGAGAGAAAGGAGTGAGTATAAGGCTGAGCGGGAGAGAGAAATGAGTGAGTATAAGGCTGAGAGGAAGAGAGAAAGGAGTGTGTATACAGCTGTGAGAGGGAGAGAAAGGAGTGAGTATAAGGCTGCGAGAGGGAGAGAAAGGAGTGAGTATAAGGCTGAGACAGGGAGAGAAAGGAGTGAGTATAAGGCTGAGAGAGGGAGAGAAAGGAGTGAGTATAAGGCTGAGAGAAGGAGAGAAAGGAGTGAGTATAAGGCTGAGAGCGAGAGAAATTAGTGAGTATAAGGCTGAGAGAGGGAGAGAAAGGAGTGAGTATAAGGCTGAGAGCGAGAGAAATTATTGAGTATAAGGCTGAGAGAGGGAGAGAAAGGAGTGAGTATAAGGCTGAGAGAGTGAGAGAAAGGAGTGAGTATAAGGCTGAGAGAAGGAGAGAAAGGAGTGAGTATAAGGCTGAGAGCGAGAGAAATTAGTGAGTATAAGGCTGAGAGAGGGAGAGAAAGGAGTGAGTATAAGGCTGAGACAGGGAGAGAAAGGAGTGAGTATAAGGCTGAGAGAGAGGGAGAGAAAGGGGTGAGTATAAGGCTGAGAGAGGGAGAGAAAGGAGTGAGTATATAGCTGTGAGAGGGAGAGAAAGGAGTGAGTATAAGGCTGAGAGAGGGATAGAGAGGAGTGAGTATATAGCTGAGAGAGGGATAGAAAGGAGTGAGTATGAGGCTGAGAGAGGGAGAGAAAGGAGTGAGTATACAGCTGAGAGAGAGAGAGAAAGGAGTGAGTATTCAGCTGAGAGAGGGAGAGAAAGGAGTGAGTATACAGCTGAGAGGGAGAGAAAGGAGTGAGTATATAGCTGAGAGAGGGAGAGAAAGGAGTGAGTATAAGGCTGAGAGGGAGAGAAAGGAGTGAGTATACAGCTGAGAGGGAGAGAAAGGAGTGAGTATACAGCTGAGAGAGGGAGAGAAAGGAGTGAGTATAAGGCTGAGAGGGAGAGAAAGGAGTGAGTATAAGGCTGAGAGAGAGAGAGAAAGGAGTGAGTATACAGCTGAGAGAGAGAGAGAAAGGAGTGAGTATACAGCTGAGAGAGGGAGAGAAAGGAGTGAGTATACAGCTGAGAGGGAGAGAAAGGAGTGAGTATATAGCTGAGAGAGGGAGAGAAAGGAGTGAGTATAAGGTTGAGAGGGAGAGAAAGGAGTGAGTATTTAGCTGAGAGGGAGTGGAAGGAATGGGTATACAGCTGAGAGGGGGAGAGAAAGGAGTGAGTATACCACTGAAAGAGGGAGAGAAAAGAGTGAGTAAACACCTGAGAGAGGGAGAGAAAGGAGTGAGTATAAGGCTGAGAGGGGGAGAGAAAGGAGTGAGTATAAGGCTGAGAGAGGGAGAGAAAGGAGTGAGTATAAGGCTGAGAGAAGGAGAGAAAGTAGTGAGTATACAGCTGAGAAAGTGAGAGAAAGGAGTGAGTATAAGGCTGCGAGGGTTTAGAGAAAGGAGTGAGTATACAGCTGAGAGAGGGAGAGAAAGGAGTGAGTATACAGCTGAGAGAGGGAGAGAAAGGAGTGAGTATAAGGCTGAGAGGGAGAGAAAGGAGTGAGTATAAGGCTGAGAGAGAGAGAGAAAGGAGTGAGTATACAGCTGAGAGAGAGAGAGAAAGGAGTGAGTATACAGCTGAGAGAGGGAGAGAAAGGAGTGAGTATACAGCTGAGAGGGAGAGAAAGGAGTGAGTATATAGCTGAGAGAGGGAGAGAAAGGAGTAGGTATAAGGCTGAGAGAAGGAGAGAAAGTAGTGAGTATACAGCTGAGAAAGTGAGAGAAAGGAGTGAGTATAAGGCTGCGAGGGTTTAGAGAAAGGAGTGAGTATACAGCTGAGAGAGGGAGAGAAAGGAGTGAGTATTTAGCTGAGAGAGGGAGAGAAAGGAGTGAGTATACAGCTGAGAGAGGGAGAGAAAGTAGTGAGTATATGGCTGAGAGAGGGAGAGAAAGGAGTGAATATATAGCTGAGGGAGAGAAAGGAGTGAGTATATGGCTGAGAGAGGGAGAGAACGGAGTGAGTATATAGCTGAGAGGGAGTGAAAGGAGTGAGTATATAGCTGAGAGAGGGAGAGAAAGGAGTGAGTATACAGCTGAGAGAGGGAGAGAAAGGAGTATACTGCTGAGAGAGATAGAGAAAGGAGTAAGTGTACAGATGAGAGGGAGAGAAAGGAGTGAGTATGCAGCTGAGAGAGGGAGAGAAAGGAGTGAGTATAAAGCTGAGAGTGGGAGAGAAAGGAGTGAGTATACAGCTGAGAGAGGGAGTGAAAGGAGTGAGTATAAGGCTGAAAGAGGGAGAGAAAGGAGTGAATATATAGCTGAGGGAGAGAAAGGAGTGAGTATATGGCTGAGAGAGGGAGAGAACGGAGTGAGTATATAGCTGAGAGGGAGAGAAAGGAGTGAGTATATAGCTGAGAGAGGGAGAGAAAGGAGTGAGTATACAGCTGAGAGAGGGAGAGAAAGGAGTATACTGCTGAGAGAGATAGAGAAAGGAGTAAGTGTACAGATGAGAGGGAGAGAACGGAGTGAGTATAAGGCTGAGAGAGGGAGAGAAATGAGTGAGTATAAGGATGAGAGAGGGAGAGAAAGGAGTGAGTATACAGCTGAGAGAGGGAGAGAAAGGAGTGAGTATAAGGCTGAGAGAAGGAGAGAAAGGAGTGAGTATAAGGCTGAGAGCGAGAGAAATTAGTGAGTATAAGGCTGAGAGAGGGAGAGAAAGGAGTGAGTATACAGCTGAGAGAGGGAGAGAAAGGAGTGAGTATACAGCTGAGAGAGGGAGAGAAAGGAGTGAGTATAAAGCTGAGAGTGGGAGAGAAAGGAGTGAGTATACAGCTGAGAGAGGGAGTGAAAGGAGTGAGTATAAGGCTGAGAGAGGGAGAGAAAGGAGTGAGTATAAGGCTGAGAGAGGGAGAGAAATGAGTGAGTATAAGGATGAGAGAGGGAGAGAAAGGAGTGAGTATACAGCTGAGAGAGGGAGTGAAAGGAGTGAGTATAAGGCTGAGAGAGGGAGAGAAAGGAGTGAGTATAAGGCTGAGAGAGGGAGAGAAATGAGTGAGTATAAGGATGAGAGAGGGAGAGAAAGGAGTGAGTATAAGGCTGAGAGAAGGAGAGAAAGGAGTGAGTATAAGGCTGAGAGCGAGAGAAATTAGTGAGTATAAGGCTGAGAGAGGGAGAGAAAGGAGTTAGTATAAGGCTGAGACAGGGAGAGAAAGGGGTGAGTATAAGGCTGAGAGAGGGAGAGAAAGGAGTAAGTATATAGCTGTGAGAGGGAGAGAAAGGAGTGAGTATTTAGCTGAGAGAGAGAGAGAAACGAGTGAGTATACAGCTGAGAAAGGGAGAGAAAGGAGTGAGTATACAGCTGAGAGAGGGAAAGAAAGGAGTGAGTATAAGGCTGAGAGAGGGAGAGAAAGGAGTGAGTATAAGGCTGAGAGAGGGAGAGAAATGAGTGAGTATAAGGATGAGAGAGGGAGAGAAAGGAGTGAGTATACAGCTGAGAGAGGGAGAGAAAGGAGTGAGTATAAGGCTGAGAGAAGGAGAGAAAGGAGTGAGTATAAGGCTGAGAGCGAGAGATATTAGTGAGTATAAGGCTGAGAGAGGGAGAGAAAGGAGTGAGTATAAGGCTGAGAGAGGGAGAGAAAGGGGTGAGTATAAGGCTGAGAGAGGGAGAGAAAGGAGTGAGTATATAGCTGTGAGAGGGAGAGAAAGGAGTGAGTATAAGGCTGAGAGAGGGAGAGAGAGGAGTGAGTATAAGGCAGAGAGAGTGAGAGAAAGGAGTGAGTATAAGGCTGAGAGAGGGAGAGAAAGGAGTGAGTATAAGGCAGAGAGGGAGAGAAAGGAGTGAGTATACAGCTGAGAGGGAGAGAAAGGAGTGAGTATACAGCTGAGAGAGGGAGAGAAAGGAGTGAGTATAAGGCTGAGAGGGAGAGAAAGGAGTGAGTATTTAGCTGAGAGGGAGTGGAAGGAGTGGGTATACAGCTGAGAGATGGAGAGAAAGGAGTGAGTATACCGCTGAGAGAGGGAGAGAAAGGAGTGAGTAAACACCTGAGAGAGTCAGAGAAAGGAGTGAGTCTAAGGCTGAGAGAGGGAGAGAAAGGAGTGAGTCTAAGGCTGAGAGAGGGAGAGAAAGGAGTGAGTATAAGGCTGAAAGAAGGAGAGAAAGGAGTGAGTATTTAGCTGAGAGAGGGAGAGAAAGGAGTGAGTATACAGCTGAGAGAGGGAGAGAAAGGAGTGAGTATAAGGCTGAGAGAGGGAGGGAAATTAGTGAGTAAATGGCTGAGAGAGGGTGAGAAAGGAGTGAATATATAGCTGAGGGAGAGAAAGGAGTAAGTATATGGCTGAGAGAGGGAGAGAAAGGAGTGAGTATGAAGCTGAGAGGGAGAGAAAGGTGTGAGTATATAGCTGAGAGAGGGAGAGAAAGGAGTGAGTATACAGCTGAGAGAGGGAGAGAAAGTAGTGAGTATACAGCTGAGAGAGATAGAGAAAGGAGTGAGTGTACAGATGAGAGGGAGAGAAAGGAGTGAGTATACAGCTGAGAGGAAGAGAGAAAGGAGTGAGTATACAGCTGAGAGAGGGAGAGAAAGGAGTGAGTATACAGCTGAGAGAGGGAGAGAAAGGAGTGAGTATAAAGCTGAGAGTGGGAGAGAAAGGAGTGAGTATACAGCTGAGAGAGGGAGTGAAATGAGTGAGTATACAGCTGAGAGAGGGAGAGAAAGGAGTGAGTATAAGCCGGAGAGGGAGAGAAAGGAGTGAGTATAAGGCTGCGAGAGAGAGAGAAAGGAGTGAGTATACAGCTGAGAAAGGGCGAAAAAGGAGTGAGTATACAGCTGAGAGGGAGAGAAAGGAGTGAGTATAAGGCTGAGAGAGAGAGACGCAAAGGAGTGAGTATACAGCTGAGAGGGAGAGAAAGGAGTGAGTATAAGGCTGAGAGAGAGAGACGCAAAGGAGTGAGTATACAGCTGAGAGGGAGAGAAAGTAGTGAGGATACAGCTGAGAGGGAGAGAAAGGAGTGAGTATACAGCTGAGGGAGAGAAAGAAGTGAGTATACAGCTGAGAGAGGGAGAGAAAGGAGTGAGTATACAGCTGAGAGAGAGAGAAAGAAGTGAGTATACAGCTGAGGGAGAGAAAGAAGTGAGTATACAGCTGAGAGAGGGAGAAAGGAGTGAGTATAAGGCTGAGAGAGAGAGAGAAAGGAGTGAGTATACAGCTGAGAGAGAGAGAAAGAAGTGAGTATATAGCTGAGAGAGGGAGAGACAGGAGTGAGTATAAGGCAGAGAGAGGGAGAGAAAGGAGTGAGTAAACAGCTGAGAAAGGGAGAGAAAGGAGTGAGTATAAGTCTGAGAGAGGGAGAGAAAGGAGTGAGTATAAGGCCGAGAGAGGGAGAGAAAGGAGTGAGTATAAGGCTGAGAGAGGGAGAGAAAGGAGTGAGTATAAAGATGTGAGAGGGAGAGAAAGGAGTGAGTATAAGTCTGAGAGAGGGAGAGAAATGAGTGAGTATAAAGCTGAGAGAGGGAGAAAGGAGTGAGTATAAAGCTGAGAGAGGGAGAGAAAGGAGTGAGTATAAAGCTGAGAGGGAGAGAAAAGAGTGAGTATAAAGCTGAGAGAGGGAGAAAGGAGTGAGTATAAAGCTGAGAGAGGGAGAGAAAGGAGTGAGTATAAGGCTGAGAGAGGGAGAGAAAGGAGTGAGTATAAGGCTGAGAGAGGGAGAGAAAGGAGTGAGTATAAGGCGGAGAGTGAGAGAAAGGAGTGACCATTTTGACCCCCTTCACTGTAACTTTGGTCAAGGTTTGGTCGAGGTCAAACTCTGTTAATGTTTTCCTTTTCTATGGCTTGGATGATGGTCATTAGAGATGCCCAATATTGATAACAACATTGTCTATCAATCTTTTCCATATTTGCTTGTTTTCATAAGCCTATCTTCATGTATTAAATAGTAGACCTAATAATAACTTTTTATATGAATCACTTTTCATACATTTTGCTCAATGCACTAGTTAAAAACAAAATGTCAGTGGTTAAATATTAAATTGAATATTAAATTGATTAAATATTGATTGATGACAGTAGTAATTATTTCTTACTATTAAACCCTCTACCCTCACTCTTTCTGTCTTTCTCTCTATCCCTGTTTATACCTGTTGCTAACATGGGTCCTTTGTCCTGATCCTTTCTACATTCTGATTGTGCCCATATTTCCAGAAATGTGTCTGTTATTAGATCACAATTAGATCACAATGGGTCTTTTGTTTTGTCTTCACCTGTCTACAAATGTGGGCACAATCAGAATGTGGACAAGACTAGGACAAAGGATGCATTTTAGAACCAGGTATAAACAGGGCTTCTATGACTGTTCTTTCCTCCTGCCATTCAGTCTTCTTTTACAATCATTCACTCCATTATGATCATTACATTTTAATAGAGAATTTGTAGAGCCAATTTTGTTTATCTTTTCCCTCGGTCCCATTCTTCTCTCGCCAAATTCTTCTCCCCTGTTCCCTCATCCCCAAGTCTATTTCTCTCTGCTGTTTCATCAGAGGGTGTAGGTGGGCCTAATGTTGCAAAATTCCACGAACTTTCAATAAATTCAATGGTTTTCCTGAAATCCTGGTTGGAAGATTCATGGAATAAGCAAGAAATCCTTTAAAAAATCATTTCTGGAAAACCAGGGAATTTATTGAAAGTTCCTGGAATTGTGCAACCTTCGGTGTGCCTGTACTCTTCTAGCACATAATGATCTTTGTAAAGACAGCACCTTTTTGCTCCTTGATGCACTATCAAAGAAAAGAGATTGTCAATAGCTTAAACTAAATCCATGGAAATAGTACTGTAGAATCTTGATTAAACTGATCCCATACTGATTGTGATTGTGATGACGTCAGTGTTATTGGAGGTGTAACAATAAAAGTCTCTGGGTTGGATTTCACTCATACTGGCATGCATTGATACAGTCCCTTTGGAACCTGTGTGTGTGTGTGCATGCGTGCGTGCATGTATGTGTGTCCATGTGTGCATGTGTAATTCAGAGCAGTCGACTCTGAAGGTGGGGATTGGTGCAGGGTTGAAATACTGCAGGCCTTTATTATAATGCATGGCATACACACAGTGGAGGACTGGTTAAATAGTGTGTGAGTGTAACCGAGCTGCTTCACCAGCCTATGCTTGGCTGATACTTGGAGACTCACGTTAGCTTTCTAATCTGATTCCTAGGCTTTAGCTCAGTGAGTCACAACAAGAATACAACACAACATGGGGTAATTTGCATTTGTGTGTGTGTGTGTGTGTGTGTGTGTGTGTGTGTGTGTGTGTGTGTGTGTGTGTGTGTGTGTGTGTGTGTGTGTGTGTGTGTGTGTGTGTGTGTGTGTGTGTGTGTGTGTGTGTGTCAACTATCTCTCACAGACTCACGTCAGAATTAGACGTTCATCCATGTTCCTCAAACATCAAATTTCGAAGTCAAACAAAACGTCAAATTTAAGGTTAATTTTAGGCATTAGCTGCAGGTGTGTGCACTGCATTGCAGTGTAGGTCACTAAGCATTGAATTAAAACACTATCCTCTCCCCTATCGTGGTACAAGCCACAGTCTGATTGATTAGTACTGTGTGTGTGTGTGTGTGTGCGTGCGTGCGTGTGTGTGTGAAGGAAATTATGCAGGTCAAATGGACAACACAAAAAGCCAACAATCAATATACGTATATAAATATAAAATGTCTGTGCTGTCTAACTTCAAGGATGTTCTGTCACACAGGAGTAAGTGCTAGGATTTATAGTGTGTGAATATTGGTGTGATGTGAACGTGTGCTATTATAGCCTTTGTGAGCACATATTTATAAACATGTGGTTCTGTGACGTCAGCTCTCTCTCTCTCTCTCTGTGTGTGTGTGTGTAGCAGTATGGGGTTGAGTGAATCTCTCTTTTCACCATCACCATTACTGCATGAAAGACCTGTCACTCTGCATTAGCTCTCTTCAGCTCTTCTGCTCCCCTTTTTTCCGTGCTTGTGTGAGTGCATGTGTATATATGTGTGTGTGTGTAAGATAGAGAGGGTGAGGAAGAGAGACGAAGGGAGGAAGGGAATGGGTAAAGCCATTTTAAAGCCATAGAAGGTCATCATTCAGTCAGTCCTCTGGTAGCCTGGTTCACACACAAATACAAACACACTGAAATAGAATAGTGGCGGTGTGCAGGAACCACTGGCTATATGTCAACCTACAAACCAGCCGTTGTTGAATCATGCCTCAGAAGATGACAGTATTTCCAGCAGCAGTGTGTATTTGAGTCAAGGAGATGATGACATAATTCTTATTAGGCGTGGAAAACAGGGCATTTTACCTTCTGTGGTCTCGAGTCACCATCTTACCAAAAATAGTCTACCGTTACCGTTTTTATCCCCTCCCCTCTACACAATTATGCGTGGCATCTCTCTCTCTCTCTCTGCGGAACTGTGCAACCGCAATGCTCACAACCCTGCATTTCTTTAGACAGCGGTGGAAATGGCCATCATATTCTGTTGTATGAAAATAAAAATAAACAATCCCGATGAATCTCCATCCTGCCGACCTTCAGCAAAATATCGACATCAATAACACTCTTAACTTGGTCATGGCTAGCATGCTATTTAGGCGTGCACGCAACTGACGCACGTACATACACGCTCCAGTAACCACATGTAGAAAAATTATGATTGCCAAAAGACGGTGGTTTTAGCATCTGTGTTGCCCCAAACAAAACAGCCCTGTTGTAGCCTACATGCACAACAGCAAATGAATAGCCAGTTTATTCGGATTTTCGAGTAGCCAAGTTTATCCGTTCACATCACTGGAGAGTTCGGTCGGATGCGACAAGTTGCTTATGTTGAGGGCTCGGTGTGAGAGATAGATAGAGGAACGGACTGGCAGACAGAGCGAACTAGCACTCGTGTAACTGGAGGGGAGGGGGAGACGCATTCTCACCGAGTACACACACGCATTGGCTACATCTACTGTAGACAAATTCCTGTTTCACTGATGTGTCTGTGTATCCGCTGTATATCTGTAAAACCATTTCATCATATGGCTGAGTTATGTTTAGTAGAGAAATGACATACAGTTTCTTACACGGTATTTTTTTCACGTAATTTTGTCTTAATACCCCCCTGTTTGTTATTTCGAGGCCGTTATTTGTCGTCCACCCTCTCTCTCTTTTTCTCTCCATCTCCTTTTCCTCTCTTTGGGAGTGCGACGGTCTTCGAATAAGCTTCTGAAATAATAAGCCGGCAGGTAAGACTTGTCTATAAGACTATTTACATTCGGGGCTTGTAATACAGGTTATAATACTGGTCATTGTTTAAGTGCTTGTATTTGGTTTAACGAAAAACCAATCAATCGATGGCTATTTGCAAGCTACATTCTCCTGCCAATTCGTTTCACACTGCTCGCAACCCACTAATTGTCTGTGTGTGTCAGTTTAAAACAGTAACAGACAATGAATGTCGGAAATTAAACGTCAAATTAATGTGCCTTTGTTCTGCATATTACAATACAAGAGCAGAAATGATGCTTCGAATGCAACTACATATCTACATATCCCCATAATATCGCGTTTGGGCGCGGGCGACAGCGCATCCATATAAATCCGTTTATACAGGTGTTTAATATGCCTGTATGAGAATGTCCTGCACATTTTCAATGTGTTTGAGGTAATAGTGTGTGAATGTGTCTTTGATCCTCAGTCAAACGAGTTCTCACGCACTATGCCGGTCGGTCGGTCGCGTAACACTAGGCGTCCATTTTCCACGGTGGAGGCAGAGCAGTCAGTGTGATGTGTATACTGTATTAATGAATGCACTGCGGTCCGCATCGCCGTATTTCAGTCTCTCCATGCTCTCCGCCGCGGCTCTGTCTGTCGTGCTGTATCGAACATGTGTCTGTGTGGCATTGCTTTCATATCATCCATCCTTCACACTGTCAAGCGCGCCAATAACTATGGAAGCCTATCACATTAGTTTCATGCTATAGCCTAAATGCACCGCATGATCTTATGGGCATGTCATTTGTGACCATCTTGTTTTGAGGCCTCTGCCTCCTCTCCCCAGAGGACTACCACACATGCCTTTTTTCTCTTAGATCCATACATAAATATTTATCCCACACATAGGTTGTTCAATCCTTAATTCTCCATAGGATTATGAAATCTGAGGTGGAATGGTGTGCACCAGTGGTATTTCACATTAGTGGGTTTGAGTGACCAGAGTGCAGAACAGCATCTTTAGTATGACATGTAGCTCATAAGTATTTGTATTTTTTCTCTAAAAATGGCCATTTGCTCAGTTGTCACCAACATCTCTCTCTCATATATACAGCTCTGCTAGTCATCCGTTCCATCCTTTGAAAAAACAGGCATTCAATTCCAAGCAATGTTCGACTACATTTGGACTGGGAACCCTATACCATTTGAAATGTCGGGTTACTTGACAATTATATCATGCCATCTCTCGGAATTCACCACCTTTCCCAGTAACCTATTTCTACACCTGCTACAGTGGCACATTATGTTATTCCACTATGTTGGCTGGAGTGGGATGAATCATGGGGGATTTTGGAGCTGAACTGTAAGGCCATTCTGTCCATTGTATTGCTATGGTTCTTTCTGCAGCTCTGTTTTCTCCTGACCCCACAACATCCCCCTCAGACATGCACTCTGTATTGGTTGTTGTTCTGTGATGATGTGTGTGACTGTCCAGAGGGCCCTGGCTCTCCCATGCATGTAGCCATCACTGCAGCTGCAGCACTGTCAGGAACCATGCCATTGCATCGTCTGACCTCTTGATGTAATAACGTAGTCCAAGTTGTTGGGCTGTTCACAATCCACTGTAATATAGAGCTTTATATGGTGGTCATAATTTATAGCATAATTACTTTCTCCTGATTCATTTCCCCCAGAATATTAGGACTGCGGTCTGTTCCAAACACCCTTTCTTAAAGCAGCCCTGTAAGATAGAACAGGTGTTTCCAAAGTTTTTCACTCTGGACCCCCCTTCCAGCATTGGGGAACATTGT
This sequence comes from Oncorhynchus masou masou, assembly GCF_036934945.1. Classification (NCBI taxonomy): domain Eukaryota; kingdom Metazoa; phylum Chordata; class Actinopteri; order Salmoniformes; family Salmonidae; genus Oncorhynchus; species Oncorhynchus masou. The sequence goes on along the minus strand of NC_088240.1, from coordinate 77,668,766 downwards.
GTGTTATAAATAGCTTGATAAGTTATGCTATGACTGACACGACAAGAGGAACTGATGATGCACTACTGAATTTTGAAATTGTACCTTTCCAGTCTTGTAGTCTTGTAGACCCGTGAGCTAGCTGGATAGACTTGTAGACCATGAGCTAGCTGGATAGACTTGAAGACAGTGAGCTAGCTGGATAGACTTGTAGACCATGAGCTAGCTGGATAGACTTGAAGACAGTGAGCTAGCTGGATAGACTTGTAGACCGTGAGCTAGCTGGATAGACTTGTAGACCCGTGAGCTAGCTGGATAGACTTGTAGACCGTGAGCTAGCTGGATAGACTTGTAGACCGTGAGCTAGCTGGATAGACTTGTAGACCGTGAGCTAGCTGGATAGACTTGTAGACCGTGAGCTAGCTGGATAGACTTGTAGACCGTGACCTCGCTGGATAGACTTGAAGACCGTGAGCTAGCTGGATAGACTTGTAGACAGTAAGCTAGCTGGATAGACTTGTAGACCATGAGCTAGCTGGATAGACTTGTAGACCGTGACCTCGCTGGATAGACTTGAAGACAGTGAGCTAGCTGGATAGACTTGAAGACAGTGAGCTAGCTGGATAGACTTGTAGACCGTGAGCTAGCTGGATAGACTTGTAGACCGTGAGCTAGCTGGATAGACTTGTAGACCCGTGAGCTAGCTGGATAGACTTGAAGACAGTGAGCTAGCTGGATAGACTTGTAGACCGTGAGCTAGCTGGATAGACTTGTAGACCCGTGAGCTAGCTGGATAGACTTGAAGACAGTGAGCAAGCTGGATAGACTTGTAGACAGTGAGCTAGCTGGATAGACTTGTAGACCGTGAGCTAGCTGGATAGACTTGTAGACCGTGAGCTAGCTGGATAGACTTGAAGACCGTGAGCTAGCTGGATAGACTTGTAGACCGTGAGCTAGCTGGATAGACTTGTAGACCGTGAGCTAGCTGGATAGACTTGTAGCACATGTTGAAGCCCTCCACAATGAAAGCGGTTTGATTTATTGTCACTCACCAAACTGCGTCTCCATTGTGTGTTGATCAGTGTTCTATGCAGAAAGGTAAAATCCATGCTACTACTCTGGTGTATTGGTGAGACCCAGTAAGATAAGGAGCCATTTCAACTCAACCCATTGTCTCTGTGATTTAACAGTGAGTGTTTGGCCTGCTACAGTTTGTCTATAGTACAAATCAACAAGTTGAATCCGGCAGGGGCGCAACTTTCACTGGGGACTGGGGGTTAGCCCCCCCCTCACATTCTGAAATTGCATTTTAGTCCCCCCCAGTTTTATCATAGGTATGTGATAGAAAATTAGGCAATGGTGAGCTTTAGGACCATGCGGATGCCTCCGAGAGGTCAGGTAGGCTGTTTGGAGTGTTTATCCAATTGGATACATTTTTGTTATATAAAAAAAATACATTATGTCCCCCCACTTCTAAAACCAAAGTTGTGCCCCTGGAATGAGGTGTGGTGTAGATCTGCAGGTCTCCCATAGATAATCAATAATAGATATGCAGTACCCCCATATATATTACATTTACATTGAACAGATAGTACACTTTGATCAGTTTGAGATTTAATGTCATAATCTGTTTGAGGACACTGTTTCCAGGTTGCTCTGATTGAGGTGCTGGGTCATTCCATTTAGGAAATGTGGCTCCAATTGGTTTCTCTTGGTAATCTTGGTGTTGGGCAGGTTTGAATATACATTTTTGTTAAAAATTACAAATGGCTTTACATTGAAAGGGGGGAACTCACTTCATCCAATGTCAATGTGGAACACCCACTACCCAATGAGGAGCACTGGCCTAGGGGTAAAAGTGATATCAGCCAATTTATGGGTGACCTAGAACAGTTGGACAGAATATCTGAAACTTTTGAACATTTCTTCTTTCTTTTGCCCTTTCCATCTCTTTTCTTGTCATTTCACTACACTGTAATTCCAGTCCCAGGAAGGAATGATTTCTTCTCCCCCCATCTCCCTTTCTCTCACTCCTTCTGTTTCTCTCTTCAGTGAAACGCAGTAGTTGAGTTCTGCAATGATCATCATTTCTGTCATGCAGCAATTGTTCAGAGGATCAATGCTTTTGTAGCAGGGCTGCCTTTTATGACTATGGTTTTGGGCTCCCATTCTTCTATCCAGACTCTCCATACCAAGTCTCTCCTTAACCAGCCTCTCCTTACCCAGCCTCTCCTTAACCAGCCTCTCCTTACCCAGCCTCTCCTTAACCAGCCTCTCCTTAACCAGTCTCTCCTTACCCAGCCTCTCCTTACCCAGCCTCTCCTTACCCAGCCTCTCCTTAACCAGCCTCCCCTTACCCAGCCTCCCCTTACCCAGCCTCTCCTTACCCAGCCTCTCCTTACCCAGCCTCCCCTTACCCAGTCTCTCCATACCCAGTCTCTCCTTACCCAGCCCTTCCTTACCCAGCCTCTCCTTAACCAGCCTCTCCTCAACCAGGCTCTCCTTACCCAGGCTCTCCTTACCCAGCCTCTCCTTAACCAGCCTCTCCTTACCCAGCCTCTCCTTACCCAGTCTCTCCATACCCAGTCTCTCCCTACCCAGTCTCTCCTTACCCAGTCTCTCCTTACCCAATCTCTCCTTACTCAGCCTCTCCTTACCCAGCCTCTCCTTACCCAGCCTCTCCTTACCCAGTCTCTCCATACCCAGTCTCTCCATACCCAGTCTCTCCATACCCAGTCTCTCCATACCCAGTCTCTCCTTACCCAGCCTCTCCTTACCCAGTCTCTCCTTAACCAGTCTCTCCTTACCCAGTCTCTCCTTACCCAGTTTCTCCTTAACCAGCCTCTCCTTACCTAGCCTCTCCTTACCCAGCCTCTCCTTAACCAGCCTTACCCAGCCTCTATCCCCCAGTCTCTCTTCAGTCTCTCTTCTGTCTCTCTCCATTCTCTCCCAAGTCTCTCTCCAGTCTCCACCAGTCTCCCCCAGTCTCTCCCCAGTCTCTCTCTTACTCTCTCTCCAGTCTCTCTCTAGTCTCTCCCAAGTCTTTCTTCCAGTCTCTCCAGTCTTTCCCCCATTCTCTCTTCAGTCTCTCTTCTGTCTCTCTCCAGTCTCTCCCCAGTCTCTCTCTTACTCTCTCTCCAGTCTCTCCCAAGTCTCTCTCCAGTCTCTCTCCAGTCTCTTCCGAGTCTCTCCCAAGTCTCTCTCCAGTCTCCCCCAGTCTCTCCCCAGTCTCTCTCTTACTCTCTCTCCAGTCTCTCTCCAGTCTCTCCCAAGTCTTTCTTCCAGTCTCTCCCCCAGTCTCTCTTCAGTCTCTCTTCAGTCTCTCTTCTGTCTCTCCCCAGTCTCTCCCCAGTCTCTCTCTTACTCTCTCTCCAGTCTCTCCCATGTCTCTCTCCAGTCTCTCCCATGTCTCTCTCCAGTCTCCACCAGTCTCCCCCAGTCTCTCCCCAGGCTCTCTCTTACTCTCTCTCCAGTCTCTCTCCAGTCTCCCCCAAGTCTTTCTTCCAGTCTCTCCAGTCTCTACCCCAGTCTCTCGTCAGTCTCTCCCCAGTCTCTCCCCAGTCTCTCCCAAGTCTTTCTTCCAGTCTCTCCCCCAGTCTCTCTTCAGTCTCTCTCCAGTCTCTCCCCAGTCTCTCTCTTACTCTCTCTCCAGTCTCTCTCCAGTCTCTCCCGAGTCTCACCCAAGTCTCCCACCTGTCTCCCCCAAGTCTCTCCAGTCTCTCCCCAGTCTCTCTCTCTTACTCTCTCTCCAGTCTCTCTCCAGTCTCTCTCCAGTCTCTCCCCAGTCTCTCTCTCTTACTCTCTCTCCAGTCTCTCTCCAGTCTCTCCCAGTCTCTCTCCAGTCTCTCTCCAGTCTCTCTCCAGTCTCCCCCCAGTCTCTCCCAAGTCTCTCTCCAGTCTCTCTCCAGTCTCTCTCCAGTCTCTCCCCAGTCTCTCCCCAGTCTATCTCCAGTCTCCCCCCAGTCTCTCCCTTACTCTCTCTCCAGTCTCTCCCCCAGTCTCTCTTCCGTTTTTCTCCAGTCTCCCACCAATCTCCCCCAGTCTCCCTCCAGTCTCTCCCGAGTCTCTCCTCAGTCTCTCCCCATTCTATCCCCATTCTCTCTCCAGTCTCTCTCCAGTCTCTCCTCATCTCTTTCTAGTCTCTCTTCAGTCTTGCGTCCCCAGTCTCTCATCACTTTCCAGTCTCTCCCCCAGTCTCTCCTCCAGTCTCTCCAGTCTTACTATCTCTCCAGTCTCTCCCCAGTCTCTCTCCAGTCTCCCCCCAGTCTCTCCCAAGTCTCTCTCCAGTCTCTCTCCAGTCTCTCTCCAGTCTCTCCCCAGTCTATCTCCAGTCTCCCCCAGTCTCTCCCTTACTCTCTCTCCAGTCTCTCTCCAGTCTCTCCCCCAGTCTCTCTTCCGTTTTTCTCCAGTCTCCCACCAATCTCCCCCAGTCTCCCTCCAGTCTCTCCCGAGTCTCTCCTCAGTCTCTCCCCAATCTATCCCCATTCTCTCTCCAGTCTCTCTCCAGTCTCTCCTCATCTCTTTCTAGTCTCTCTTCAGTCTTGCGTCCCCAGTCTCTCATCACTTTCCAGTCTCTCCCCCAGTCTCTCCTCCAGTCTTACTCTCTCTCCAGTCTCTCTCCAGTCTCTCTCCAGTCTCTCTTCCGTCTCCCCCCAGTCACACCCCAGTCTCCTCCCAGTCTCTCCCCAGTCTCTCCACAGTCTCTCCCCAGTCTCTCCCCCAGTCTCTCTTCAGTCTCTCTCCATTCTCTGTCCAGTCTCCCCCCAGTCTCCCCCCAGTCTCCCCCCAGTCTCTCTCCAGTCTCTCTCCAGTCTCTCCCAAGTCTCTCTCCAGTCTCTCCCAAGTCTCTCTCGAGTCTCTCCCCAGTCTCTCCCCCAGTCTCTCTTCAGTCTCTCTCCATTCTCTGTCCAGTCTCCCCTGTCTCCCCCCAGTCTCTCTCCAGTCTCACCCAAGTCTCTCTCCAGTCTCTCTCCAGTCTCTTCCAAGTCTCTCTCCAGTCTCTCTCCATTCTCTCTCCAATCTCTCCCAAGTCTCTCTCAAGTCTCTCCCCATTCTATCCCCAGTCTCTCCTCATCTCTTTCTAGTCTCTCTTCAGTCTTGCGTCCCCAGTCTCTCATCACTTTCCAGTCTCTCCCCCAGTCTCTCCTCCAGTCTCTCCAGTCTTACTCTCTCTCCAGTCTCTCTCCAGTCTCTCCCCAGTCTCTCTTCCGTCTCCCCCCAGTCACACCCCAGTCTCCTCCCAGTCTCTCCCCAGTCTCTCCACAGTCTCTCCCCAGTCTCTCCCCCAGTCTCTCTTCAGTCTCTCTCCATTCTCCCCCCAGTCTCCCCCCAGTCTCCCCGCAGTCTCTCTCCAGTCTCTCTCCAGTCTCTCCCAAGTCTCTCTCCAGTCTCTCTCCAGTCTCTCTCCAGTCTCTTCCAAGTCTCTCTCCAGTCACTCTCCAATCTCTCCCAAGTCTCTCCCCATTCTATCCCCAGTCTCTCCTCATCTCTTTCTATTGTCTCTTCAGTCTAGCGTCCCCAGTCCCTCATCACTTTCCAGTCTCTCCTCCCGTCTCTCCTCCAGTCTCTCCTCCCGTCTCTCCTCCAGTCTCTCCTCCCGTCTCTCCTCCCGTCTCTCCTCCAGTCTCTCCCCAGTGTCTCTCCCCAATCTCTTCCCAATCTCTCTCCAGTCTCTTGCCAATCTCTCCCCACTGTCTCTCCAGTCTCTCCCCAATCTATCTGCAGTCTCTCACCAGTCAAATGTGTCTCACGTTGTCTACTGATTGAGAGAGGATCAAGTCTTTCTATCAGCGCAGCCAATGTCTGCTTATAGTGCGAGCACATCATGCCTGCTCCACTTCCTCATTACTAGCTGTAGCCTGTCCTGAGGAAACACTGCTTATAGTGCGAGCACATCATGCCTGCTCCACTTCCTCATTGCTAGCTGTAGCCTGTCCTGAGGAAACACTGCTTATAGTGCGAGCACATCATGCCTGCCCCACTTCCTCATTGCTAGCTGTAGCCTGTCCTGAGGAAACACTGCTTATAGTGCGAGCACATCATGCCTGCTCCACTTCCTCATTGCTAGCTGTAGCCTGTCCTGAGGAAACACTGCTTATAGTGCGAGCACATCATGCCTGCCCCACTTCCTCAATGCTAGCTGTAGCCTGTCCTGAGGAAACACTGCTTATAGTGCGAGCACATCATGCCTGCTCCACTTCCTCATTGCTAGCTGTAGCCTGTCCTGAGGAAACACTGCTTATAGTGCGAGCACATCATGCCTGCTCCACTTCCTCATTGCTAGCTGTAGCCTGTCCTGAGGAAACACTGCTTATAGTGCGAGCACATCATGCCTGCCCCACTTCCTCATTGCTAGCTGTAGCCTGTCCTGAGGAAACACTGCTTATAGTGCAAGCACATCATGCCTGCTCCACTTCCTCATTGCTAGCTGTAGCCTGTCCTGAGGAAACACTGCTTATAGTGCGAGCACATCATGCCTGCTCCACTTCCTCACTGCTAGCTGTAGCCTGTCCTGAGGAAACACTGCTTATAGTGCGTGTACATCATGCCTGCTGTAACGACTTTCTTCTACCTCCTTCTCTGACGAAGAGGTGGAATGAGGATCGGACCAAAAATGCAACGTGGTTCGTTCGATACATCTTTAATAAAGAAGAACACAAACAATACAAAACAACAAACGTTGAAAACCGAAACAGCCCTGACTGGTGCAACAAACACAGAGACAGGAACAATCACCCACAAACACACAGTGAAACCCAGGCTACCTAAATATGGTTCCCAATCAGAGACAACGATAATAACCTGACTCTGAATTAGAACCGCCTCAGGCAGCCATAGACTAATCTATACACCCCACACAACCCCAAGACGAAACACACTACAAATAAACCAAAGTCACACCCTGGCCTGACTCAATAAATGAATATAACATAATAAATATTGACCAGGCCTTGACAGAACCCCCCCCCCCCCCTAAGGTGCAGACTCCCAGACGCACATCAAAACAATAGGGAGGGTCCGGGTGGGCGCCTGTCCATGGCGGCGGCTCCGGCTCGGGTTAGTGGAACCCACTCTATGACTGTCTTAGTCCCCCTTCCTCGCGTCCTAGGATTGTCCACCCTCGCCACCGACCATGGCCTAGTAGTCCTCACCCAGAACCCCACTGGACTGAGGGGCAGCTCGGGACAGAGCGGCAGCTCGGGACAGAAGGGCAGCTCGGGACAGAGGGGCAGCTCGGGACAGAGGGGCAGCTCGGGACAGAGGGGCAGCTCGGGACAGAGGAATCCCAGCACTGAGAGGAAGCCCAGCACTGAGAGGAAGCCCAGCACTGAGAGGAAGCCCAGCCAGGCAGTTGAATCCGGCAGATCCTGGCTGGCTGGCAGATCTGGAAGAGTCTGGCTGACTGGCAGATCTGGAAGAGTCTGGCTGACTGGCGGATCCTGGCAGACTGACTGCTCTGGCTGCTCCATGCTGACTGGTGGCTCTGGCTGCTCCATGCAGATTGACAGCTCTGGCGGCTTCTTGCAGACTGACAGCTCTGGCTGCTCCATGCAGACTAACAGCTCTGGCAGCTCCTTGCAGACTGGCAGCTCCTTGCAGACTGGCAGCTCCTTGCAGACTGGCAGCTCCTTGCAGACTGGCAGCTCCATGCAGACTGGCTGCTCCAAGCAGACTGGCAGCTCTGGCTGCTCCAAGCAGACTGGCAGCTCTGGCTGCTCCATGCAGACTGGCAGCTCTGGCTGCTCCATGCAGACTGGCAGCTCTGGCTGCTCCATGCAGACTGGCAGCTCTGGCTGCTCCATGCAGACTGGCAGCTCTGGCTGCGCTAAACGGGCAGGAGACTCCGGCAACGCTGTAGAGGCGGAAGGCTCTGGCAGCGCTAAACAGGCGGGAGACTCCAGCAGCGCTGTAGAGGAGGAAGGCTTCGACAGCGCTGAACAGGCGGGAGGCTCCGGCAGCGCAGGAGAGGCGAGGCGCACTGTAGGCCTGATGCGTGGTACTGGCACTGATGGTACTGGGCCAAGGACACGCACAGGAAGCCTGGTGCGGGGAGCTGCCACCGGAGGGCTGGTGTGTGGAGGTGGCACAGGATGGGCTAGACCGTGAAGGCGTACTGGAGATCTTGAGAGCAGTGTTGGCACAGGACGTGCAAGTCTAGGGATGTGCACAGGAGGCCTGGTGCGTGAGGCTGGCACCAACTTCACCAGCCGACTAACACGCACCTCAGGACGAGTATGGAGCGCTGACTCAGGTGCCATTAAATCCCTGACACGTTCCGTCGGGCGAATTCCATGCAAAAAGCACCAACACAGCAACTCCCTCATTTCTCTCTCCTCCAATTTCCCCATTAACTCCTTCACAGTCTCTGCTTCGCTCACCTCCAACACCGGTTCTGGTCTCCTCCTTGGCTCCTCACGATAAACAGGGAGAGTGAGCTCAGGTCTGACCCCTGACTCTGCCACACTCTCCCTGAGCCCCCCCCCAAGAAATTTTTGGGGCTGACTCTCGGGCTTCCATCCATGTCGCCGTGCTGCCTCCTCATACCAGTGCCTCTCAGCTCTCACCGCCTCCAGTTCTTCTTTGGGGCGACGATATTCTCCAGGCTGATCCCACGGTCCTTCTCCGAACAATTTCTCCTCCCAAGTCCAGAAGTCCTGTGATCGCTGTTGCTGCCTTTGTTGCTTCTCCTGTGGCTCCTGCCCGTTGACACGTTGCTTGGTCCGTTTGTAGTGGGTGATTCTGTAATGACTTTCTTCTACCTCCTTCTCTGACGAAGAGGTGGAATAAGGTTCGGACCAAAATGCAACGTGGTTTGTTCGATACATCTTTAATAAAGAAGAACACGAACAATACAAAACAACAAACGTCAAAAACCGAAACAGCCCTGACTGGTGCAACAAACACAGAGACAGGAACAATCACCCACAAACACACAGTGAAACCCAGGCTACCTAAATATGGTTCCCAATCAGAGACAACGATAATCACCTGACTCTGATTGAGAACCGCCTCAGGCAGCCATAGACTAATCTATACACCCCACACAACCCCAAGACGAAACACACTACAAATAAACCCATGTCACACCCTGGCCTGACTCAATAAATGAATATAACATAATAAATATAGACCAGGGCGTGACACCTGCCCCACTTCCTCATTGCTAGCTGTAGCCTGTCCTGAGGAAACACTGCTTACAGTGCGAGCACATCATACCTGCTTCACTTCCTCATTGCTAGCTGTAGACTGTCCTGAGGAAACACTGCTTTCACTGGGAGTCTGGGCTGCATCACCACTTATTATGCTGCACAGAAGTTAACACACTTCAATAATGCAACACGGCATGTAGAAATGTTTCAACTGTTAATTACTGTTCGCATAACAATGTCCATTACAGGCTAGAACACTTTACAATGCAAGAAGATGCCGGTAGCTTCCAGCTTTGTAGGCTAACTTTTCATTGCTAGCTTACAAGTGAAGCTAACATCAATTCACTACCATAGTACTTTTTTACAAACCATTGAGCAAAATATTGCTGATTTCAAAGCTGATTGTCACCAAAAACTTGATTAACTTTCGCCTCACATTTCTACCCATCTTTGCTCCAGCCTCGAACTGACTGTGTCTGTGAATGACGTCATGGGTCTAAAAGAGACCCAAATGGAAGAGAAACATATTGTTTTTCATCTGTAGCCAAAACAAGCTCTAACTCAATGCATGCACACACACCTATTGAATATGCATTCACCTGTATTGTGAATAGGCTTAGGCTACATGTTGATTTACCCAGTTTATCAATGGAGATATACCCTTCAAATACGTTATTACCATTATGCTGTTATGTAGGCTAGTTAGATTGGTAAAAAACTAAGTCAAATTGATTGTATGTTTGTATAATTTATGGTATTGAGTCATAGTATTGAGTATCATGATGGTATTGAGTGATGGCATTAAGTATCGTGATGGTATTGAGTATTGAGTATCGTGATGTTATTGAGTATCGGGATGGTATTGAGTGATGGTATTGAGTATCGTGATGGTATTTCGTGATGGTATTGAGTATTGTGATGGTATTGAGTGATGGTGGTATTGAGTATTGGGGTGGTATTGAGTGATGGTATTGAGTATCGGGATGATATTGAGTATTGTGATGGTATTGAGTATCGTGATGATATTTATTGATTGGTATTGAGTATTGTGATGGTATGGGTGATAGTATTGAGTATCGTGATGCTATTGAGTGATGGTATTGAGTATCGTGATGGTATTGAGTATCGTGATGGTATTGAGTGATGGTATTGAGTATCGTGGTGGTATTGAGTATCGTGATGATATTGAGTGATGGTATTGAGTATCATGATGGTATTGAGTATCGGGATGGTATTGAGTATCGGGATTGTATTGAGTAACGTGATGGTATTGAGTGATGGCACCTGGTTGAACTTGTTATCAGTATTTATTTTTTATTTAACCTAACTAGGCAAGTCAGTTAAGAACAAATTCTTATTTTCAATGACGGCCTAGGAACAGTGGGTTAACTGCCTGTTCAGGGGCAGAACGACAGATTTGTATCTTGTCAGCTCGGGGGTTTGAACTTGCAACCTTCCGGTTACTAGTCCAACTCTCTAACTCTCTAACCACTAGGCTACCCTGCCAACACCTGTCCACAACCTCAAACAGTCCCACTCCAAACTCCACTATGGCCAAGACCAAAGAGCTGTCAAAGGACACCAGAAACAAAATTGTAGACCTGCACCAGGCTGGGAAGACTGAATCTGCAATAGCTGGGTTTGAAGAAATCAACTGTGGGAGCAATTATTAGGAAATGGAAGACATACAAGACCACTGATAATCTCCCTCGATCTGGGGCTCCACACAAGATCTCACTTTGTGGGGTCAAAATGATCACAAGAACGGTGAGCAAAAATCCCAGAACCACACGGGGGGACCTAGTGAATGACCTGCAGAGAGCTGGGACCAAAGTAACAAAGCCTACCATCAGTAACACACTACGCCGCCAGGGACTCAAATCCTGCAGTGCCAGACGTGTCCCCCTGCTTAAGCCAGTACATGTCCAGGCCCGTCTGAAGTTTGCTAGAGAGCATTTGGATGATCCAGAAGAAGATTGGGAGAATGTCATATGGTCAGATGAAACCAAAATATAACTTTTTGGTAAAAACTCAACTCGTCGTGTTTGGAGGACAAAGAATGCTGAGTTGCATCCAAAGAACACCATACCAACTGTGAAGCATGGGGGTGGAAACATCATGCTTTGGGGCTGTTTTTCTGCAAAGGGACCAGGACGACTGATCCGTGTAAAGGAAAGAATGAATGGGGCCATATATTGTGAGATTTTGAGTGAAAACCTCCTTCCATCAGCAAGGGCATTGAAGATGAAACATGGCTGGGTCTTTCAGCATGACAATGATCCCAAACACACCGCCCGGGCAACGAAGGAGTGGCTTTGTAAGAAGAATTTCAGGGTCCTGGAGTGGCCTAGCCCGTCTCCAGATCTCAACCCAATAGAAAATCTTTGGAGGGAGTTGAAAGTCTGTGTTGCCCAGCAACAGCCCCAAAACATCACTGCTCTAGAGGAGATATGCATGGAGAAATGGGCCAAAATACCAGCAGCAGTGTGTGAAACTTGTGAAGACTTACAGAAAACATTTGACCTCTGTCATTGCCAACAAAGGGTATATAACAAAGTATTGAGATAAACTTTTGTTATTGACCAAATACTTATTTTCCACCATAATTTGCAAATAAATTCATTACAAATCCAACAATGTGATTTTCTGGATTTTTTTTCTCATTTTGTCTGTCATAGTTGTGTACCTATGAGGGAAATTACAGTTCTCTCTCGTCTTTTTAAGTGGGAGGACTTGCACAATTGGTGGCTGACTCAATACTTTTTTGCCCCACTGTATATTCATTTGGGGACAGGTTGAAAAGCATTAAACATTTATGGCAATTTAGCTAGCTAGCTTACTGTTGCTAGATAATTTGACCTGGGATATAAACATTCGCTTGTTATTTTACCTGAAATGCACAAGATCTTTTACTCCAACAATTAATCCACAGATAAAAGGGTAAACTGATTCCGTTTCTAGTTATCTCTCCTCCTTCAGGCTTCTTCTTCTTCTTTGGACTTTATATGACGGTTGGCAATCAACATTAAGGTGCATTACCACCACCAACTGGATTGGAGTGTGGACCTGAGTTGGTCTTTCAATCAACCATGTGGGTATATGCTCCAAAAACCAATGAGGAGTTGGAAGAGGCAAGACTTGCAGCGCATCAAGCATCACAAATAGAACCAAGTTCTGTTTTAACACCTGCTACAGAGATGCTCGTTGACGTATGCGAGCAGTGTAGGTGCAATGATTGAATAAAATGTATGTGTACATTTTATTTTGTAACGGTCGCAATGCAAGTGGTGTGGTCAGCATGTAAACACATAGTCCTCTTCAAAGTGAATAATGGCATGTTCTTGTGGCAAATGGATTATTTGCATATAGGCCTACTGTACCTCTGATTGGCTGTGGCGCAGCAGTCTGCGTAGACTCCGGTCCTGGACAAGACAGATGTTTTTATTCGATTTTATTTACTGCAGTGTCTATTAATTGTCCAAGCGCTCGGCCACTTTCCCACTCTATATTGCTATAGAATTTTCACAAATGCCTTAGTATACGTAATTCCCAAACATTCTAAGAATTTATGCAAATTATCATTTCCAAGTGCTCGCTTCTCAGAAGATGTTATTAAAAAGTGTGATATTCTTCGTGGGGGTGTATTAACAGATGTTTTACAAATGTTTCTAAAATGCTGTCAGTTCCACTTTAATCAAGGGCTACATGTACCTATACTATAGAGCCTTAATGGAGGGATGCATGTACCTGTACAATCGTGGCCAAAAGTTTTGAGAATAACACAAATATTAATTTTCACAGTCTGCTGTCTAAGTTTGTATGATGGCAATTTGCATATACTCCAGAATGTTATAAAGAGTGATCAGATGAATTGCAATTAATTGCAAAGTCCCTATTTGCCATGCAAATGAACTGAATCCCCCAGAAATGTTTCCACTGCATTTCAGCCCTGCCACAAAAGGACTAGCTGACATCATGTCAGTGATTCTCTCATTGACACAGGTGTGAGTGTTGATGAGGACAAGGCTGAAGATCACTCTGTCATGCTGAGTGAGTTCGAATAACAGACTGGGAGCTTCAAAAGGAGGGTGGTGCATGGAATCATTGTCCTTCCTCTGTCAACCATGGTAACCTGCAAGGAAACACGTGCCGTCATCATTGCTTTGCACAAAAAGGGCTTCACAGGCAAGGATATTGCTGCCAGTAAGATTCCACCTAAATCCACCATTTATCGGATCATCAACAACTTCAAGGAGAGCGGTTCAATTGTTGTTAAGAAAGCTTCAGGGTGCCCAAGAAAGTCCAGCAAGCGCTAGGACCGTCTCCTAAAGTTGATTCAGCTGCGGGATTGGGGCACCACCAGTACAGAGCTTGCTCAGGAATGGCAGCAGGCAGGTGTGAGTGCATCTGCACACACAGTGAGGCAAAGACTTTTGGAGGATGGCCTGGTGTCAAGAAGGGCAGCAAAGAAGCCACTTCTCTCCAGGAAAAACATCAGGGACAGACTGATATTCTGCAAAAGGTACAAGGATTGGACTGCTGAGGACTGGGGTAAAGTCATTTTCTCTGATGAATCCCCTTTCTGATTGTTTGAGGCATCCGGAAAAAAGCTTGTCTGGAGAAGACAAGGTGAGCGCTACCATCAGTCCTGTGTCATGCCAACAGTAAAGCATCCTTAGACCATTCATGTGTGGGATAGCTTCTCAACCAAGGGAGTGGGCTCACTCACAATTTTGCCTAAGAACACAGCCAAGAATAAAGAATGGTACCAGCACATCCTCCGACAGCAACTTCTCCCAACCCTCCAGGAACAGTTTGGTTACGAACAATGCCTTTTCCAGCTTGATGGAGCACCTTGCCATAAGGCAAAAGTGATAATTAAATTTCTCGGGGTCCATGGCCAGGAAGCTCCCCAGACCTTAATCCCATTGAGAACTTGTGGTCAATCCTCAAGAGGCGGGTGGACAAACAAAACCCCACAAATTCCAAACTCCATGCATTGATTATGCAAAAATGGGCTGCCATCAGTCAGGATGTGGCCCAGAAGTTAATTGACAGCATGCCAGGGCGGATTGCAGAGGTTTTGAAAAAGAAGGGTCAACACTGCAAATATGGACTCTTTGCATCAACTTCATGTAATTATCAATAAAAGCCTTTGACACTTATGAAATGCTTGTAATTATACTTCAGTATTCCATAGTAACATCTGACAAAAATATCTAAATACACTGAAGCAGCAAACTTTGTGAAAATTAATATTTGTGTCATTCTCAAAACTTTTGGCCACGACTGTACTATAGAGCCTAACCTCTTAGAACTATTCCCTCCCATTGTCATAAGCAACCGCTGAATAGCATAGCGCAACAGTCAAAAAATATTACTAGAAAATATTCATATTCATGAAATCACAAGTGAAATATTTTGAAACACAATTTAGCCTTTTGTTAATCACCCTGTCATCTGAAATGATGCTTTACAGCGAAAGCAATACAAGCGTTTGTGTAAGTTTAGCGATAATCTAGCATAGCATTATTTCCACTTAGAATCAGGAAGCTTGGTCACGAAAATCAGAAAAGCAATCAAATTAACCGTTTACCTTTGATGATCTTCGGATGTTTTCACTCACGAGACTCCCAGTTAGACATGTTCCTTTTGTTAGACATGTTCCTAAATGTTCCTTTTGTTCCATAAAGACATTTTTTATATCCAAATACCTCCGTTAGTTTGGTGCGTTATGCCCAGGAATCCACCGGAAATAGCGGTCACGACAATGCAGACAAAAATTCCCAGATTATATCCGTAATGTCGACAGAAACATGGCAAACATTTTTTATAATCAACCCTCAAGGTGTTTTTCAAATATCTATTCGATAATATATCAACCGGGACAGTTGGCTTTTCACTAGGACCGAGAGGGACAATGGCTGCCTCTCTCTTTTGCCCAAAAATCATTCTGAGAGCCCCCACCTGACCACTTACGTAATGTGGTCGTTCACGCTCATTCTTCAAAATAAAGGCCTGAAACTACGACTAAAGGCTGTAGACACCTTCAGGAAGCCATAGAAAAATAATCTGGTTGATATCCCTTTCAATGGTCAATAGGGATGCATAGGAACACATAGGTTTCAAAATAAGAGTCACTTCCTGATTGGATTTTTCTCAGGCTTTCGCCCGCAATATCAGTTCTGTTATACTCACAGACAATATTTTTACAGTTTTGGAAACTTTAGAGTGTTTTCTATCCTAAGCGGTCATTTATATGCATATTCTAGCATCTGGTCCTGAGAAATAGGCCGTTTACTTTGGGAATGTCATTTTTCCAAAAATAAAAATAGTGCCCCTATAGAGCCTTAATGGAGGGATACATGGACCTGTACTATAGAGCCTTAATGGAAGGATACATGGACCTGTACTATAGAGCCTTAATGGAAGGATACATGTACCTGTACTAAAGAGCCTTAATGGAAGGATACATGGACCTGTACTATAGAGCCTTAATGGAAGGATACATGGACCTGTACTATAGAGCCTTAATGGAAGGATACATGGACCTGTACTATAGAGCCTTAACATAGAAATACTATACAGTATAACTATATAAGGGGGAAACTTACTTTCGTGTACAGATTCTCGTGGACAAATAAAACGGTGAGAATCTGCCAGGCTCACGTAGATGTATGTGATTTCAAACAGCAGTAGTTCATGGTTTGGGATTTTCCTCATTGATTATTTGGACGAATCAAGATTGACGAAGGCAGTGCATAAAACTGGTGCAGTGATTTTCTAGCCTTGTGCGGATGATAAACGGTTTCCACTAGATTCCACAGCCACAAAATCCAAATGGAATCTATCGTAAAAATGAGTTTTTCATTCCATTCCCGCTCTGGTCTCAGATCCACAATGAACGTCTATCTCGGAGCTCCAATGGAAGACTTCACACACTGCAGTGTAAATACATACATCACCTGTGTTTTCCTGTCATGGAAATGAACTAGCTGGTGTATTGCATGATGTGGTGGTGCTGTATATCAATGTGATGAATCAGCCTATGGTATCAGAGACATAAAGCCACTGCCTGTGTAGAGTCACTGAGTGTATAGAGCAGAGATAAGACTTCACAGAGCCGCCTCCTCCTTCTGACTGTCATGCTCAGTGATCAATAGTCACACAACATGGGCCCCCTGCCTGTGTGTGCATGCGCGCGTGGGTCCATGACAATGTAGTTGGCTAAAGAACTTTCCATTGATCTACTGTGAAGTGATGGAGTGTTAATGGTTTAGATGTTTAGATGATGTTTATATTGACTGTGTATTATGCTCGTGGTGTGTTTTTCTGTGTGTGTGTGTGTGTGTGTGTGTGTGTGTGTGTGTGTGTGTGTGTGTGTGTGTGTGTGTGTGTGTGTGTGTGTGTGTGTGTGTGTGTGTGTGTGTGTGTGTGTGTGTGTGTGTGTGTGTGTGTGTGTGCATGCCCACATTGCTGCTGTTTGTGTTGTCTCTGTATCATCCAATGAGACTCCTCATAAGCATATAAGACTCAGTTTTACAGTGTAAAAGTGCTGATGAGTGGTCATATAAGACTCAGTTTTACAGTGTAAAAGTGCTGATGAGTGGTCATATAAGACTCAGTTTTACAGTGTAATAGTGCTGATGAGTGGTCATATAAGACTCAGTTTTACAGTGTAAAAGTGCTGATGAGTGGTCATATAAGACTCAGTTTTACAGTGTAAAAGTGCTGATGAGTGGTCATATAAAATAGAAGGGAAAGAAAGTCCAAGCGCTCAATTCAATCAAACATGAACTGCAGAGGAACACCTTTCTCATGTTTTTCCTGTGGCCAAATAGAATGGCAGAATAGTTTGGGGTACTGTAGGAATACCAGGAAGACTGCCTCTCATTGACATGCTTCCTCGAATAACACATGCCTCTGCAGACAGTTGTTCCTAAACTAATGTGATAATATACATTGCGTGTTAGTGAGTCCAGGGAACGTCAGTTCATCCACATGTTAAACCCAAACCAGACCGGCCACGTTGTGTGCCCAAGCGTTGCAAAAATACATGGATGTGTATGTCATTTCACCCACATGGCTCTCACGCGACAGCGGGCATTGGCATAGCCAGGCGCTAAAATAGAACTTTGTTTTATTTGAGATGCTTGATGTGTTGTAAGTCCCACCTCTTGTGTTGTAAGTCCCACCTCTCCCATTTAATCATTGGTTTTCAGTAGCATATAAACCCACCTTTGTATTTGTAAGATGAATGAGGAGAAATTAATCATAGATACAGTAACTAACTAAAAACAAACAGTTTCACCTTTTATCTGTGGATTAACACTAGAAGCCCTGAGAGCATCATTTTGAGGTCATATGAATTTAACATTTCAATTACTCAGACATTTTCAAAGTTACTTGTAACTTTCCCGAAATAAGTCACACTACCTTTGTTAGAGTTTCCATAACTAAGCAGTTTTAGGAGGACAGGTCCCTCCCACCCTTCCTTCACCCGACAGTTGGCTGCCATCTGACAATGGCCAATGGAAACTACTGTACACCTAAACTAGATCGAACCTAATTTCACACATAGGCCTATAATAATAGATGTAGCCTAAAAACAAGTTTAAATTGACAATAGTCTGATGGGTGACAATATTATCAATTGCCTTGTGAATGGAGAGATTGCAGTGCAGTATGGGTAATTGACAAAGGGAACAGAGCTCACCAGAAAGCAACTTTAAAAGAAAAACTCATCCTTCTTGCAGGTACGACATTTTAATTTCATAACCAATTGGAAAGAGCAGGTTAGAATGTTTCTAAAACACATACTGTACATTTGCCAAACAACTCTTAAAATTAAGGCAAGGGCTCTATTTCAAAATGTTGAATATTATATCCGCTATTCCATGCAATCTATAATTGAGCACTTGCAGCAGCGTGGCCATAGCCTACTAAGCACAGACTAGTAACAAATATGCTCTTCTGTTCATTTGAAATACAATACATTTTTGTACGTTTCTTAAGACCTGCCTTAATGAAATAATAATGCATTTCTTTGTGATGGTGTAAAACACTTGAATTGTTTTTACAGCCTACAGTAACATTAACTAATGAAAAACATTTGTTACCGAAGACCTTCATAAACATAACCAAAGGATTATTTTTGCAATAGCATATATGAAATGTATTTTTTGGGCTGTTAGAATGCATTGGCTCAGAAGGGGATTGCTCAATGTTCATAGTCAGAGTAGAGAAACACAACATTTTGTACGACTCCGGGTCCAAATTCTACAAAGAACCACAAAAAAAAGACCATATTTCAGGTAAAATAACAACCCAACGTTCATCTTCCAGGACATTTAGTTAGCAACATCAAGCTAGTTAAATGTCCATGAGTCTTTAATGTGTGTTTTGACATGCTCCCAAATGAATTGGTCCACAGTTGGTTTTGCTATTTTAACCTGCGTGTCATCTGGTGTGGATAGAAAATCAACATGTGTGCGATGGGGCATGTGGACGCACGTGCGTGGCAGGTGTTGTCAGCATGTTACTGTGGGAGCCTCTCAGGTGTTGACTGTCTCCCAGCCAGGCCTCTGCAGGCCTTGCTTTACAGGTTCCAGGATTCCCTTAACTACAGATCTAGCATCAGACCACTCTACTCCCAGTCCTAACCTTCTCCATAGGGAGAAGAAACCATCTGACCCTGTATCAGTGGTTAGGGGAAATGTTGGGTTCCTGGGGGTTCCTGAAATCTCTGTTGATCAATGTGGGATATTTCTGGTGTTTGAATCACCTTCAGCAGTGTCTTTCTGGCAGGGATTGCACAAAATGTTCAATGCATGTCCTTTATCGGCCAAATTAAAATGTGTTCCTATGTAGCATCTGTAGATTAGAGAGGCACAGTCCAAGGGGGGCAGTGCTGTTCAACCAAACCTGTATTCCAGTATTTCGGTGATAAGACAGAGATATAGCATGACTCTTCCAGGTCCTGTTTGTTTGATGTGCTCTGTGACTAAATGCTTTCTACTGGGTGAAACAAAAATGAATCTCAACTGGTTATATTATTTGTCTTTGTCTCTGAACATTTTACTCTTTGCATGTGCACACATGTGAGTGAGTCCATGCGAGCAAGCTTGTGAGTGTGTGTTTTTTGTGTGTGTGTGTGTCCGTGTGGAGCCTTGCTCAAGGTGCCAGCTGTGTAGACTCAGGAGTCAGGACCGTGCTCAGGTTTTCCAGCTCAGCCTCCTCCTCCTGCCAGACTCTCATCTGCAGCCTGATCTTACACACAACCCTCCCTGCTCATAATGACTGTGATGCTTTCAGTTGGTCTGCGTGTTGGATGTTGATAATGTTGTTGTCGTCTTATGAGCCAAGCTTCTAAGCTTCCTGTTTCTGTTCTCAGAGACTTGGTTGGTGAATGAGACTAATGTCACAGAGAAGCTACAGACACAGAACATCTGTTAGTTTGTCTTCTATTCTCTGTTATGTTCTGATGTATTTTAGTCTATTGCTTCTATTGTGTTGTCATTTGATTCCTGTAGATTCCACAAAGTATCGCTCATGAGGAATCTATTTTCATTGCCTATCTATATTTCTATCATTCAGGGATGCAATCAAGCCTCCTCCCTAAGTTTGTTTTACTCACTGCTTTAGCACACTCTGCTAACCCTGATGTCCTTGCCGTGTCTGAGTCCTGGCTCAGGAAGGCCACCAAAAAGTCAGAGATTTCCATACCCAACTATAACATCTTCCGTCAAGATAGAACTGCCAAAGGGGGAGGAGTTGCAGTCTACTGCAGAGATAGCCTGCAAAGTAATGTCATACTTTCCAGGTCCATATCCAAACAGTTCGAACTACTAATTTTGAAAATTACTCTCTCCAGAAATAAGTCTCTCACTGTTGCCGCCTGCTACCGACCCCCCTCAGCTCCCAGCTGTGCCCTGGACACCATTTGTGAATTGATCGCCCCCCATCTAGCTTCAGAGTTTGTTCTTTTAGGTGACCTAAACTGGGATATGCTTAACACCCTGGCAGTCCTACAATCTAAGCTAGATGCCCTCAATCTCACACAAATCATCAAGGAACCCACCAGGTACAACCCTAACTCTGTAAACAAGGGCACCCTCATAGACGTCATCCTGACCAACTGGCCCTCCAAATACACCTCCGCTGTCTTCAACCAGGATCTCAGCGATCACTGCCTCATTGCCTGTATCCACTACGGAGCCGCAGTCAAACGACCACCCCTCATCACTGTCAAACGCTCCCTAAAACACTTCTGCGAGCAGGCCTTTCTAATCGACCTTGCCCGGGTATCCTGGAAGGACATTGACCTCATCCCGTCAGTTGAGGATGCCTGGTCATTCTTTAAAAGTAACTTCCTCACCATTTTAGATAAGCATGCCCCGTTCAAAAAATGCAGAACTAAGAACAGATGCAGCCCTTGGTTCACTCCAGACCTGACTGCCCTCGACCAGCACAAAAACATCCTGTGGCGGACTGCAATAGCATCGAATAGTCCCCGCGATATGCAACTGTTCAGGGAAGTCAGGAACCAATACACGCAGTCAGTCAGGAAAGCTAAGGCCAGCTTCTTCAGGCAGAAGTTTGCATCCTGTAGCTCCAACTCCAAAAGGTTCTGGGATACTGTGAAGTCCATGGAGAACAAGAGCACCTCCTCCCAGCTGCCCACTGCACTGAGGCTAGGTAACACGGTCACCACCGATAAATCCATGATTATCGAAAACTTCAACAAGCATTTCTCAACGGCTGGCCATGCCTTCCGCCTGGCTACTCCAACCTCGGCCAACAGCTCCCCCCCCCCCCGCAGCTCCTTGCCCAAGCCCTTCCAGGTTCTCCTTTACCCAAATCCAGATAGCAGATGTTCTGAAAGAGCTGCAAAACCTGGACCCGTACAAATCAGCTGGGCTTGACAATCTGGACCCTCTATTTCTGAAACTATCCGCCGCCATTGTCGCAACCCCTATTACCAGCCTGTTCAACCTCTCTTTCATATCGTCTGAGATCCCCAAGGATTGGAAAGCTGCCGCAGTCATCCCCCTCTTCAAAGGGGGAGACACCCTGGACCCAAACTGTTACAGACCTATATCCATCCTGCCCTGCCTATCTAAGGTCTTCGAAAGCCAAGTCAACAAACAGGTCACTGACCATCTCGAATCCCACCGTACCTTCTCCGCTGTGCAATCTGGTTTCCGAGCCGGTCACGGGTGCACCTCAGGTACTCAAGGTACTAAACGATATCATAACCGCCATCGATAAAAGACAGTACTGTGCAGCCGTCTTCATCGACCTTGCCAAGGCTTTCGACTCTGTCAATCACCATATTCTTATCGGCAGACTCAGTAGCCTCGGTTTTTCGGATGACTGCCTTACCTGGTTCACCAATTACTTTGCAGACAGAGTTCAGTGTGTCAAATCGGAGGGCATGCTGTCCGGTCCTCTGGCAGTCTCTATGGGGGTGCCACAGGGTTCAATTCTCGGGCCGACTCTTTTCTCTGTATATATCAATGATGTTGCTCTTGCTGCGGGCGATTCCCTGATCCACCTCTACGCAGACGACACCATTCTATATACTTCCGGCCCGTCCTTGGACACTGTGCTATCTAACCTCCAAACGAGCTTCAATGCCATACAACACTCCTTCCGTGGCCTCCAACTGCTCTTAAACGCTAGTAAAACCAAATGCATGCTTTTCAACCGATCGCTGCCTGCACCCGCATGCCCGACGAGCATCACCACCCTGGATGGTTCCGACCTTGAATACGTGGACATCTATAAGTACCTAGGTGTCTGGCTAGACTGTATACTCTCCTTCCAGACTCATATCAAACATCTCCAATCGAAAATCAAATCAAGAGTCGGCTTTCTATTCCGCAACAAAGCCTCCTTCACTCACGCCGCCAAACTTACCCTAGTAAAACTGACTATCCTACCGATCCTCGACTTCGGCGACGTCATCTACAAAATTGCTTCCAACACTCTACTCAGCAAACTGGATGCAGTTTATCACAGTGCCATCCGTTTTGTCACTAAAGCACCTTATACCACCCACCACTGCGACTTGTATGCTCTAGTTGGCTGGCCCTCGCTACATATTCGTCGCCAGACCCACTGGCTCCAGGTCATCTACAAGTCCATGCTAGGTAAAGCTCCGCCTTATCTCAGTTCACTGGTCACGATGGCAACACCCATCCGTAGCACGCGCTCCAGCAGGTGTATCTCACTGATCGCTGCAGCTGTACATAGTCTACTGGTAAATAGCCCACCCATTTTCACCTACCTCATCCCCATAATGTTATTTATTTACTTTTCTGCTCTTTTGCACACCAGTATCTCTACCTGTACATGACCATCTGAACATTTATCACTCCAGTGTTAATCTGCAAAATTGTAATTATTTGCCTACCTCCTCATGCCTTTTGCACACAATGTATATAGACTCCCCTTTTTTTCTACTGTGTTATTGACTTGTTAATTGTTTACTCCATGTGTAACTCTGTGTTGTCTGTTCACACTGCTATGCTTTATCTTGGCCAGGTCGCAGTTGCAAATGAGAACTTGTTCTCAACTAGCCTACCTGGTTAAATAAAGGTGAGAAAAAAATGCCATTATCATAAGTAGAATTGCTTATCAGTGTATCTTAGTAGATTTCGCTGCTCATTCTGTGCACCAGTTCCGGAGGTCACTGAACTGTCTCATTGTGCACACCTGATTACAAGTCTGCTGATTAGTAATTGTATATTTGTGCCCTCTGTTCACCATTGTCTTGTAGGTTGTTGTCCCCATGTCCGTTGGTCTTGTGAGTACCTGAGCTTCGTTATTACGGGTCTCGTCCCGTGTATTGTTGTGCACTTGTTATTACGGGACTCATCCTGTGTATAGTTATTACGGGACTCATCCTGTGTATAGTTATTACGGGTTTCGTCCTGTGTATTTCATCCCTGTGTTTGTTTTGGGCTTCGTCCCCGTGCCTTTCATGGCATGTTGTGTTTTGGGTGGAGTATTAAAACCCCTAATTATGTATTCCTGCATCCAATCATTTATACAACACAATATTTAACTAGGCAAGACAGTTAAGAAAAAGTTCTTATTTTCAATGATGGCCTGTTCTGGGGCAGAACGACAGCTTTGTACCTTGTCAGCTCGGGGGTTTGAACTTGCAACCTTCCGGTTTCTAGTCCAATGCTCTAACCACTAGGCTACCCTGCCGTCCTTAGATGTTGACACATATAGATGGACATGTGATTCCTAACTGGCTTTTAGAGAAACCAACATATTATGGAAGAAATTCCAAACCTTGTGACTATAAGGTTATAGCTGACATTTTAGTGAGAAATGAGTTATTCACATAGATTTCTGAAAAAGTACATTTTATGTGAAAAAAAGGAAAAAGTGTAAAGTTCTCTCTGCATAAACCCATATAAACTTAATGCTATAACGTTCTATCTTCAATCACAAGCCTGAATAAACACACATACACTACCGTTCAAAAGGTTGGGGTCACTTAGAAATGTCCTTGTTTTCCATGAAAACACACATGAAATGAGTTGCAAAATGAATAGGAAATATAGTCAAGACGTTGACAAGGTTATAAATAATTATTTTTAATTTAAATAATAATTGTGTCCTTCAAACATTGCTTTCGTCAAAGATTCCTCCATTTGCAGCCATTACAGCCTTGCAGACCTTTGGCATTCTAGTTGTCAATTTGTTGAGATAATCTGAAGAAATTTCACCCCATGTTTCCTGAAACACTGGCTTGATGGGCACTTCTTATGTACCATACGGGTTAGCTGCTCCCACAACAGCTCAATAGGGTTGAGATCCGGTGACTATTCTGGCCACTCCATTATAGACAGAATACCAGTTGACTGCTGCTTCCTTAAATAGTTATTACATAGTTTGGAGCTGTGCTTTGGGTCATTGTCCTGTTGTAGGAGGAAATTAGCTCCAATTAAGCGCTGTCCACAGGGAATAGAATGGTGTTGCAAAATAGAGGGATAGCCTTTCTTCTTCAAGATCCCTTTTACCCTGTACACATTTCCCACTTGCCACCACCAAAGCACCCCCAGACCATCACATTGGGTGTGCTTTGACAGATGGCGTCAAGCACTCCTCCAGCATCTTTACATTTTTTCTCCATCTCACGAATGTCCATCTTTGTGATCCGAACACCTCAAACGTATATTCGTCTGTTCATAACATTTTTTTTCCAATCTTCCTCTGTCAGTGTCTGTGTTCTTTTGCCCATCTTAATCTTTTGTTTTTATTGGCCAGTCTGAGATATGGCTTTTTCTTTGCAACTCTGCCTAGAAGGCCAGCATCCCGGAGTCGCCTCTTCACTGTTGACGTTGAGACTGGTGTTTTGCAGTACTATTTAATGAAGCTGCCAGTTGAGGACCTTGTGAAGTGTCTGTTTCTCAAACTAGACACTCTAATGTACTTGTCCTCCTGCTCATTTGTGCACCGGGGCCTCCCACTCCTCTTTCTATTCTGGTTAGAGACAGTTTGCGATGTTCTGTGAAGGGAGTGGTACACAACGTTGTACGAGATATTCAGTTGCTTGGAAATTTCTCTCATGAATAGCCTTCATTTCTCAGAACAAGAATAGACTGACGAGTTTCAGAAGAAAGGTCTGTTTCTGGCCATTTTGAGCCTGTAATCAAAGTCACAAATGCTGATGCTCCAGATACTCAACTAGTCTAAAGAAGGCCAGTTTTATTGCTTTCTTTAATCAGCACTACAGTTTTCAGCTGTGTTAACATAATTGCAAAAGGGTTTTCTAATGATCAATTAGCCTTTTAAAATGATGAACTTGGATTAGCTAACTCAACGTGCCATTGGAACACAGGAGTGATGGTTGCTGATAATGGGCCTCTGTATGCCTTTGTAGATATTCCATAAGAAATCAGCCGTTTCCAGCTACAATAGTAATTTACAACATTAACAATGTCTACACTGTATTTCTGACCAATTTGATGTGATTTTAATGGACAAAAAATGTGTTTTTCTTTCAAAAACAAGGACATTTCTAAGTGACCCCAAACATTTGAATGGCAGTGTATGTCTTAGCCTTCTAAGCTAGTCTAGCTAGCAACAATGGCACATAAGCAATAAAACACTGTCAGAAATCTTAAAACAAATGATGCTGTCACGTCGCTGTTCAGTGATGACTAATTAATCTAATGACCATAATACATGTCTTAATGTATTTGAGGATGTGTGCTGACTCTCACTTGGTAGACTAGTGCTATTGACTTATGTATTCAAATAGTTACAGTCTTCTTAAAAACTGAACATGTGTAATTCAGAAGTTTTAGATCGAACCTTATGGTTGAAACCAGATTTACATTTCAGAGCCACAAGGTTCTATCTGCGATTGCACCCCCCTAAAAAACTGATTTACAAATGTCTCACGATTTTGATACTCTGCACTTCAGGTACCTTTAAGATGAGGACCCTAATGGGCTATAAAGAAGAATTCACTACGAAACTGTTCTGAGATCTGGGATGTGAAAACTTTGATGCTCAATATCTCAGAATTACAGTATGCTTTGTACAGATAGAGCCTTGTAGTCCCACGGTCATGAATTGACTCTGAACTCTGTGAATCTCTAACTGTGGTGTGTAGTCTTTAGGCTGGGCACCTTACTGGACAGAATGTTCTCTAGCGTGTTCACTCTCCAGTCACGTACAGATGTAGGACCTTCATTTGAGACAGTTTGCTACAGCAGGAAAATAATCCTACAGCATCAGGAAATGTGAAATATTATGTGGATTATAATTAATGGACATTTTTGTAGGGGTTGATACATTATGTGGATTATAATTAATGGACATTTTTGTAGGGGTTGATACATTATGTGGATTATCATTAATGGACATTTTTGTAGGGGTTGATACATTATGTGGATTATAATTAATGGACATTTTTGTAGGGGTTGATACATTATGTGGATTATCATTAATGGACATTTTTGTAGGGGTTGATACATTATGTGGATTATAATTAATGGACATTTTTGTAGGGGTTGATACATTATGTGGATTATCATTAATGGACATTTTTGTAGGGGTTGATACATTATGTGGATTATAATTAATGGACATTTTTGTAGGGGTTGATA
>NC_088240.1:77557500-77640000 GCF_036934945.1 Oncorhynchus masou masou | reverse complement strand
TGGGGTCATCTGTAGCACAATGAAAGAGAGGATGGGGTCATCTGTAGCACAATGAAAGAGAGGATGGGGTCATCAGTAGCACAATGAAAGAGAGGATGGGGTCATCTGTAGCACAATGAAAGAGATGATGGGGTCATCTGTAGCACAATGAAAGAGAGGATGGGGTCATCTGTAGCACAATGAAAGAGATGATGTGGTCATCAGTAGCACAATGAAAGAGAGGATGGGGTCATCTGTAGCACAATGAAAGAGATGATGGGGTCATCTGTAGCACAATGAAAGAGATGATGGGGTCATCTGTAGCACAATGAAAGAGATGATGGGGTCATCTGTAGCACAATGAAAGAGATGATGGGGTCATCTGTAGCACAATGAAAGAGATGATGGGAAGAATTCGAAGAATTCGAAAACAAATCCAATTTTGAAAAACTCCCATATCTACTGGGTGAAATTCCACAGTGTGCCATCAGAGCAGCAAGATTTGTGACCTGTTGCCACGAGAAAAGGGCAACCAGTGAAGAACACGCACCATTGTAAATACAACACATATCTATGCTTATTTATTTTATCTTGTGTCCTTTACCATTTGCACATTGTAAAAACACTGTATATATATATAATATGACATTTGAAATGTCTTTATTGTTTTGAAACTTCTGTATGTGTGATGTCTACTCTTAATTTTTATTGTTTATTTCACTTTATATATTATATACCTTACTTGCTTTGGCAATGTTAACACATGTTTCCCGTGCCAATAAAGCCCCTTGAATTGAATTGAATTGAATTGATGGGGTCATCTGTAGCACAATTAAAGAGAGGATGGGGTCATCTGTAGCACAATGAAAGAGGGGGAAGAACATACATACATAGATGCATAAACTTGTCTGTATTCACACACGTATGCAAATAGATGCAGGCAGTGGTTTAGTTTTGGTTTTATTAGATTAAAGGTTTTTAAAATGTCAGAGAGGGACAGCTCACTTTATGATAGAGAGGGACAGCTCACTTTATGAAAGAGAGGGACAGCTCACTTTATGATAGAGAGGGACAGCTCACTTTATGAGAGAGAGGGACAGCTCACTTTATGAGAGAGAGGGACAGCTCACTTTATGAGAGAGAGGGACAGCTCACTTTATGATAGAGAGGGATAGCTCACTTTATGAAAGAGAGGAACAGCTCACTTTATGATAGAGAGAGACAGCTCACTTTATGAGAGAGAGGGACAGCTCACTTTAGGAGAGAGAGGAACAGCTCACTTTATGATAGAGAGGGACAGCTCACTTTATGAAAGAGAGGGACAGCTCACTTTATGAGAGAGAGGGACAGCTCACTTTATGATAGAGAGGGACAGCTCACTTTATGAGAGAGAGGGACAGCTCACTTTAGGAGAGAGAGGAACAGCTCACTTTATGATAGAGAGGGACAGCTCAATTTATGAGAGAGAGGTACAGCTCACTTTATGAGAGAGAGGGACAGCTCACTTTATGAGAGAGAGGGACAGCTCACTTTAGGAGAGAGAGGAACAGCTCACTTTATGAGAGAGAGGGACAGCTCACTTTAGGAGAGAGAGGAACAGCTCACTTTATGATAGAGAGGGACAGCTCACTTTAGGAGAGAGAGGGACAGCTCACTTTAGGAGAGAGAGGGACAGCTCACTTTATGAGAGAGAGGGACAGCTCACTTTATGATAGAGAGGGACAGCTCACTTTATGAGAGAGAGGGACAGCTCACTTTATGAGAGAGAGGGACAGCTCACTTTATGAAAGAAAGGGACAGCTCACTTTATGAAAGAGAGGGACAGCTCACTTTATGAGAGAGAGGGACAGCTCACTTTATGAGAGAGAGGGACAGCTCACTTTATGAAAGAGAGGGACAGCTCACTTTATGAGAGAGAGGGACAGCTCACTTTAGGAGAGAGAGGAACAGCTCACTTTATGATAGAGAGGGACAGCTCACTTTATGAGAGAGAGGGACAGCTCACTTTATGAGAGAGAGGGACAGCTCACTTTATGAAAGAAAGGGACAGCTCACTTTATGAAAGAGAGGGACAGCTCACTTTATGAGAGAGAGGGACAGCTCACTTTATGAGAGAGAGGTACAGCTCACTTTATGAAAGAGAGGGACAGCTCACTTTATGAAAGAGAGGGACAGCTCACTTTATGAGAGAGAGGGACAGCTCACTTTAGGAGAGAGAGGGACAGCTCACTTTATGAAAGAGAGGGACAGCTCACTTTATGATAGAGAGGGACAGCTCACTTTATGAGAGAGAGGGACAGCTCACTTTATGAAAGAGAGGGACAGCTCACTTTATGATAGAGAGGGACAGCTCACTTTATGAGAGAGAGGGACAGCTCACTTTATGAGAGAGAGGGACAGCTGACTTTAGGAGAGAGAGGGACAGCTCACTTTATGATAGAGAGGGACAGCTCACTTTATGAAAGAGAGGGACAGCTCACTTTATGATAGAGAGGGACAGCTCACTTTATGAGAGAGAGGGACAGCTCACTTTATGAGAGAGAGGGACAGCTCACTTTATGAGAGAGAGGGACAGCTCACTTTAGGAGAGAGAGGGACAGCTCACTTTAGGAGAGAGAGGGACAGCTCACTTTATGATAGAGAGGGACAGCTCACTTTATGAAAGAGAGGGACAGCTCACTTTATGAGAGAGAGGGACAGCTCACTTTATGAGAGAGAGGGACAGCTCACTTTATGAGAGAGAGGGACAGCTCACTTTAGGAGAGAGAGGGACAGCTCACTTTAGGGAGAGAGGGACAGCTCACTTTATGATAGAGAGGGACAGCTCACTTTATGAAAGAGAGGGACAGCTCACTTTATGATAGAGAGGGACAGCTCACTTTATGAGAGAGAGGGACAGCTCACTTTATGAGAGAGAGGGACAGCTCACTTTATGAGAGAGAGGGACAGCTCACTTTAGGAGAGAGAGGGACAGCTCACTTTATGAAAGAGAGGGACAGCTCACTTTATGAAAGAGAGGAACAGCTCACTTTATGATAGAGAGGGACAGCTCACTTTATGAGAGAGAGGGACAGCTCACTTTAGGAGAGAGAGGAACAGCTCACTTTATGATAGAGAGGGACAGCTCACTTTATGAAAGAGAGGGACAGCTCACTTTATGAGAGAGAGGGACAGCTCACTATATGATAGAGAGGGACAGCTCACTTTATGAGAGAGAGGGACAGCTCACTTTAGGAGAGAGAGGGACAGCTCATTTTATGATAGAGAGGGACAGCTCACTTTATGAGAGAGAGGAACAGCTCACTTTATGAGAGAGAGGGACAGCTCACTTTATGAGAGAGAGGGACAGCTCACTTTAGGAGAGAGAGGAACAGCTCACTTTATGATAGAGAGGGACAGCTCACTTTAGGAGAGAGAGGAACAGCTCACTTTATGATAGAGAGGGACAGCTCACTTTAGGAGAGAGAGGGACAGCTCACTTTAGGAGAGAGAGGGACAGCTCACTTTATGAGAGAGAGGGACAGCTCACTTTATGATAGAGAGGGACAGCTCACTTTATGAGAGAGAGGGACAGCTCACTTTATGAGAGAGAGGGACAGCTCACTTTATGAGAGAGAGGGACAGCTCACTTTTTGAGAGAGAGGGACAGCTCACTTTATGAGAGAGAGGGACAGCTCACTTTATGATAGAGAGGGACAGCTCAATTTATGAGAGAGAGGGACAGCTCACTTTAGGAGAGAGAGTGACAGCTCACTTTAGGAGAGAGAGGGACAGCTCACTTTATGAGAGAGAGGGACAGCTCACTTTATGAGAGAGAGGGACAGCTCACTTTATGAGAGAGAGGGACAGCTCACTTTATGAGAGAGAGGGACAGCTCACTTTATGAGAGAGAGGGACAGCTCACTTTATGAAAGAGAGGGACAGCTCACTTTATGAGAGAGAGGGACAGCTCACTTTATGAGAGAGAGGGACAGCTCACTTTATGAGAGAGAGGGACAGCTCACTTTATGAGAGAGAGGGACAGCTCACTTTATGAAAGAGAGGGACAGCTCACTTTATGAGAGAGAGGGACAGCTGACTTTATGAAAGAGAGGGACAGCTCACTTTATGAAAGAGAGGGACAGCTCACTTTATGAGAGAGAGGGACAGCTCACTTTATGAGAGAGAGGGACAGCTCACTTTATGAAAGAGAGGGACAGCTCACTTTAGGAGAGAGAGGGACAGCTCACTTTAGGAGAGAGAGGGACAGCTCACTTTAGGAGAGAGAGGGACAGCTCACTTTATGAGAGAGAGGGACAGCTCACTTTATGAAAGAGAGGGACAGCTCACTTTAGGTGAGAGAGGGACAGCTCACTTTAGGAGAGAGAGGGACAGCTCACTTTATGAAAGAGAGGGACAGCTCACTTTATGAGAGAGAGGGACAGCTCACTTTAGGAGAGAGAGGGACACCTCACTTTATGATAGAGAGGGACAGCTCACTTTATGATAGAGAGGGACAGCTCACTTTATGATAGAGAGGGACAGCTCACTTTATGATAGAGAGGGACAGCTCACTTTATGAGAGAGAGGGACAGCTCACTTTATGAGAGAGAGGGACAGCTCACTTTATGATAGAGAGGAACAGCTCACTTTATGATAGAGAGGGACAGCTCACTTTATGAAAGAGAGGGACAGCTCACTTTATGAAAGAGAGGAACAGCTCACTTTATGAGAGAAAGGGACAGCTCACTTTAGGAGAGAGAGGGACAGCTCACTTTATGAAAGAGAGGGACAGCTCACTTTATGAAAGGGAGGGACAGCTCACTTTATGAGAGAGAGGGACAGCTCACTTTATGAAAGAGAGGGACAGCTCACTTTATGAAAGAGAGGGACAGCTCACTTTATGAGAGAGAGGGACAGCTCACTTTATGAGAGAGAGGGACAGCTCACTTTATGAGAGAGAGGGACAGCTCACTTTAGGAGAGAGAGGGACAGCTCACTTTATGAAAGAGAGGGACAGCTCACTTTATGAAAGAGAGGGACAGCTCACTTTATGAGAGAGAGGGACAGCTCACTTTATGAGAGAGGGACAGCTCACTTTATGAGAGAGAGGGACAGCTCACTTTATGAAAGAGAGGGACAGCTCACTTTATGAAAGAGAGGGACAGCTCACTTTATGAAAGGGAGGGACAGCTCACTTTAGGAGAGAG
The DNA here is from genome assembly GCF_036934945.1 of Oncorhynchus masou masou. Taxonomy (NCBI): domain Eukaryota; kingdom Metazoa; phylum Chordata; class Actinopteri; order Salmoniformes; family Salmonidae; genus Oncorhynchus; species Oncorhynchus masou. Next base: position 77,634,832 of record NC_088240.1, on the reverse strand, counting down.
AGGGACAGCTCACTTTATGAAAGAGAGGGACAGCTCACTTTAGGAGAGAGAGGGACAGCTCACTTTATGAAAGAGAGGGACAGCTCACTTTATGATAGAGAGGGACAGCTCACTTTATAAGAGAGAGGGACAGCTCACTTTATGATAGAGAGGGACAGCTCACTATATGAGAGAGAGGGACAGCTCACTTTATGAAAGAGAGGGACAGCTCACTTTATGAAAGAGAGGGACAGCTCACTTTATGAGAGAGAGGGACAGCTCACTTTATGAAAGAGAGGGACAGCTCACTTTATGAAAGAGAGGGACAGCTCACTTTATGAGAGAGAGGGACAGCTCACTTTATGATAGAGAGGGACAGCTCACTTTATGAAAGAGAGGGACAGCTCACTTTAGGAGAGAGAGGAACAGCTCACTTTATGATAGAGAAGGACAGCTCACTTTATGAGAGAGAGGGACAGCTCACTTTAGGAGAGAGAGGGACAGCTCACTTTAGGAGAGAGAGGGACAGCTCACTTTAGGAGAGAGAGGGACAGCTCACTTTAGGAGAGAGGGGGACAGCTCACTTTAGGAGAGAGAGGGACAGCTCACTTTATGAGAGAGAGGGACAGCTCACTTTAGGAGAGAGAGGGACAGCTCACTTTAGGAGAGAGAGGGACAGCTCACTTTAGGAGAGAGAGGGACAGCTCACTTTATGAAAGAGAGGGACAGCTCACTTTAGGAGAGAGAGGGACAGCTCACTTTATGAGAGAGAGGGACAGCTCACTTTAGGAGAGAGAGGGACAGCTCACTTTAGGAGAGAGAGGGACAGCTCACTTTAGGAGAGAGAGGGACAGGTCACTTTATGAAAGAGAGGGACAGCTCACTTTATGATAGAGAGGGACAGCTCACTTTATGATAGAGAGGGACAGCTCACTTTATGATAGAGAGGGACAGCTCACTTTATGAGAGAGAGGGACAGCTCACTTTATGAGAGAGAGGGACAGCTCACTTTATGAGAGAGAGGGACAGCTCACTTTATGATAGAGAGGAACAGCTCAGTTTATGATAGAGAGGGACAGCTCACTTTAGGAGAGAGAGGGACAGCTCAATTTATGAGAGAGAGGAACAGCTTACTTTAGGAGAGAAAGGGACAGCTCACTTTAGGAGAGAGAGGGACAGCTCACTTTATGAGAGAGAGGGACAGCTCACTTTATGATAGAGAGGGAAACGCTCACTTTATGATAGAGAGGGACAGCTCACTTTATGAGAGAGAGGGACAGCTCACTTTATGAGAGAGGGGGACAGCTCACTTTATGAGAGAGAGGGACAGCTCACTTTATGAGAGAGAGGGACAGCTCACTTTATGAGAGAGAGGAACAGCTCACTTTATGATAGAGAGGGACACCTCACTTTAGGAGAGAGAGGGACAGCTCACTTTATGAAAGAGAGGGACAGCTCACTTTATGAGAGAGAGGGACAGCTCACTTTATGAGAGAGAGGGACAGCTCACTTTATGAGAGAGAGGGACAGCTCACTTTATGAGAGAGAGGGACAGCTCACTTTATGAAAGAGAGGGACAGCTCACTTTATGAGAGAGAGGGACAGCTGACTTTATGAAAGAGAGGGACAGCTCACTTTATGAAAGAGAGGGACAGCTCACTTTATGAGAGAGAGGGACAGCTCACTTTATGAGAGAGAGGGACAGCTCACTTTATGAAAGAGAGGGACAGCTCACTTTAGGAGAGAGAGGGACAGCTCACTTTAGGAGAGAGAGGGACAGCTCACTTTAGGAGAGAGAGGGACAGCTCACTTTATGAGAGAGAGGGACAGCTCACTTTATGAAAGAGAGGGACAGCTCACTTTAGGTGAGAGAGGGACAGCTCACTTTAGGAGAGAGAGGGACAGCTCACTTTATGAAAGAGAGGGACAGCTCACTTTATGAGAGAGAGGGACAGCTCACTTTAGGAGAGAGAGGGACACCTCACTTTATGATAGAGAGGGACAGCTCACTTTATGATAGAGAGGGACAGCTCACTTTATGATAGAGAGGGACAGCTCACTTTATGATAGAGAGGGACAGCTCACTTTATGAGAGAGAGGGACAGCTCACTTTATGAGAGAGAGGGACAGCTCACTTTATGATAGAGAGGAACAGCTCACTTTATGATAGAGAGGGACAGCTCACTTTATGAAAGAGAGGGACAGCTCACTTTATGAAAGAGAGGAACAGCTCACTTTATGAGAGAAAGGGACAGCTCACTTTAGGAGAGAGAGGGACAGCTCACTTTATGAAAGAGAGGGACAGCTCACTTTATGAAAGGGAGGGACAGCTCACTTTATGAGAGAGAGGGACAGCTCACTTTATGAAAGAGAGGGACAGCTCACTTTATGAAAGAGAGGGACAGCTCACTTTATGAGAGAGAGGGACAGCTCACTTTATGAGAGAGAGGGACAGCTCACTTTATGAGAGAGAGGGACAGCTCACTTTAGGAGAGAGAGGGACAGCTCACTTTATGAAAGAGAGGGACAGCTCACTTTATGAAAGAGAGGGACAGCTCACTTTATGAGAGAGAGGGACAGCTCACTTTATGAGAGAGAGGGACAGCTCACTTTATGAGAGAGAGGGACAGCTCACTTTATGAAAGAGAGGGACAGCTCACTTTATGAAAGAGAGGGACAGCTCACTTTATGAAAGGGAGGGACAGCTCACTTTAGGAGAGAGAGGGACAGCTCACTTTATGAAAGAGAGGGACAGCTCACTTTAGGAGAGAGAGGGACAGCTCACTTTATGAAAGAGAGGGACAGCTCACTTTATGATAGAGAGGGACAGCTCACTTTATAAGAGAGAGGGACAGCTCACTTTATGATAGAGAGGGACAGCTCACTATATGAGAGAGAGGGACAGCTCACTTTATGAAAGAGAGGGACAGCTCACTTTATGAAAGAGAGGGACAGCTCACTTTATGAGAGAGAGGGACAGCTCACTTTATGAAAGAGAGGGACAGCTCACTTTATGAAAGAGAGGGACAGCTCACTTTATGAGAGAGAGGGACAGCTCACTTTATGATAGAGAGGGACAGCTCACTTTATGAAAGAGAGGGACAGCTCACTTTAGGAGAGAGAGGAACAGCTCACTTTATGATAGAGAAGGACAGCTCACTTTATGAGAGAGAGGGACAGCTCACTTTAGGAGAGAGAGGGACAGCTCACTTTAGGAGAGAGAGGGACAGCTCACTTTAGGAGAGAGAGGGACAGCTCACTTTAGGAGAGAGGGGGACAGCTCACTTTAGGAGAGAGAGGGACAGCTCACTTTATGAGAGAGAGGGACAGCTCACTTTAGGAGAGAGAGGGACAGCTCACTTTAGGAGAGAGAGGGACAGCTCACTTTAGGAGAGAGAGGGACAGCTCACTTTATGAAAGAGAGGGACAGCTCACTTTAGAGAGAGAGGGACAGCTCACTTTATGAGAGAGAGGGACAGCTCACTTTAGGAGAGAGAGGGACAGCTCACTTTAGGAGAGAGAGGGACAGCTCACTTTAGGAGAGAGAGGGACAGGTCACTTTATGAAAGAGAGGGACAGCTCACTTTATGATAGAGAGGGACAGCTCACTTTATGATAGAGAGGGACAGCTCACTTTATGATAGAGAGGGACAGCTCACTTTATGAGAGAGAGGGACAGCTCACTTTATGAGAGAGAGGGACAGCTCACTTTATGAGAGAGAGGGACAGCTCACTTTATGATAGAGAGGAACAGCTCAGTTTATGATAGAGAGGGACAGCTCACTTTAGGAGAGAGAGGGACAGCTCAATTTATGAGAGAGAGGAACAGCTTACTTTAGGAGAGAAAGGGACAGCTCACTTTAGGAGAGAGAGGGACAGCTCACTTTATGAGAGAGAGGGACAGCTCACTTTATGATAGAGAGGGAAACGCTCACTTTATGATAGAGAGGGACAGCTCACTTTATGAGAGAGAGGGACAGCTCACTTTATGAGAGAGGGGGACAGCTCACTTTATGAGAGAGAGGGACAGCTCACTTTATGAGAGAGAGGGACAGCTCACTTTATGAGAGAGAGGAACAGCTCACTTTATGATAGAGAGGGACACCTCACTTTAGGAGAGAGAGGGACAGCTCAATTTATGAGAGAGAGGGACAGCTCACTTTATGAAAGAGAGGGACAACTCACTTTATGATAGAGAGGGACAGCTCACTTTATGAAAGAGAGGGACAGCTCACTTTATGAAAGAGAGGGACAGCTCACTTTATGATAGAGAGGGACAGCTCACTTTATGATAGAGAGGGACAGCTCACTTTATGAAAGAGAGGGACAGCTCACTTTAGGAGAGAGAGGGACAGCTCACTTTATGAAAGAGAGGGACAGCTCGCTTTAGGAAAGGGAGGGACAGCTCACTTTAGGAAAGAGAGGGACAGCTCACTTTATGAGAGAGAGGGACAGCTCACTTTAGGAGAGAGAGGGACAGCTCACTTTATGAGAGAGAGGGACAGCTCACTTTATGATAGAGAGGGACAGCTCACTTTATGATAGAGAGGGACAGCTCACTTTATGAAAGAGAGGGACAGCTCACTTTAGGAGAGAGAGGGACAGCTCACTTTATGAGAGAGAGGGACAGCTCGCTTTAGGAAAGGGAGGGACAGCTCACTTTAGGAAAGAGAGGGACAGCTCACTTTATGAGAGAGAGGGACAGCTCACTTTAGGAGAGAGAGGGACAGCTCACTTTATGAGAGAGAGGGACAGCTCACTTTATGATAGAGAGGGACAGCTCACTTTATGAGAGAGAGGGACAGCTCACTTTATGAGAGAGAGGGACAGCTCACTTTATGAGAGAGAGGGACAGCTCACTTTATGAGAGAGAGGGACAGCTCACTTTATGAGAGAGAGGAACAGCTCACTTTTTGATAGAGAGGGACAGCTCACTTTAGGAGAGAGAGGGACAGCTCAATTTATGAGAGAGAGGAACAGCTTACTTTAGGAGAGAAAGGGACAGCTCACTTTAGGAGAGAGAGGGACAGCTCACTTTATGAGAGAGAGGGACAGCTCACTTTATGAGAGAAAGTGACAGCTCACTTTATGATAGAGAGGGACAGCTCACTTTATGAGAGAGAGGGACAGCTCACTTTAGGAGAGAGAGGGACAGCTCACTTTAGGAGAGAGAGGGACAGCTCACTTTAGGAGAGAGAGGGACAGCTCACTTTAGGAGAGAGAGGGACAGCTCACTTTATGAGAGAGAGGGACAGCTCACTTTATGATAGAGAGGGACAGCTCACTTTATGATAGAGAGGGACAGCTCACTTTAGGAGAGAGAGGGACAGCTCACTTTATGAAAGAGAGGGACAGCTCACTTTAGGAGAGAGAGGGACAGCTCACTTTATGAAAGAGAGGGACAGCTCACTTTAGGAAAGGGAGGGACAGCTCACTTTAGGAAAGAGAGGGACAGCTCACTTTATGAGAGAGAGGGACAGCTCACTTTATGAGAGAGAGGGACAGCTCACTTTAGGAGAGAGAGGGACAGCTCACTTTAGGAGAGAGAGGGACAGCTCACTTTATGAAAGAGAGGTACAGCTAACTTTATGAAAGAGAGGGACAGCTCACTTTATGAAAGAGAGGGACAGCTCACTTTATGAAAGGGAGGGACAGCTCACTTTAGGAGAGAGAGGGACAGCTCACTTTATGAAAGAGAGGGACAGCTCACTTTATGAAAGGGAGGGACAGCTCACTTTATGAAAGAGAGGGACAGCTCACTTTATGAGAGAAAGGGACAGCTCACTTTATGAGAGAGAGGGACAGCTCACTTTAGGAGAGAAAGGGACAGCTCACTTTATGAGAGAAAGGGACAGCTCACTTTATGAGAGAGAGGGACAGCTCACTTTAGGAGAGAAAGGGACAGCTCACTTTATGAGAGAAAGGGACAGCTCACTTTATGAGAGAGAGGGACAGCTCACTTTAGGAGAGAAAGGGACAGCTCACTTTATGAAAGAGAGGGACAGCTCACTTTAGGAGAGAGAGGAACAGCTCACTTTATGAGAGAGAGGGACAGCTCACTTTATGATAGAGAGGGAAACGCTCACTTTATGATAGAGAGGGACAGCTCACTTTATGAGAGAGAGGGACAGCTCACTTTATGAGAGAGGGGGACAGCTCACTTTATGAGAGAGAGGGACAGCTCACTTTATGAGAGAGAGGGACAGCTCACTTTATGAGAGAGAGGAACAGCTCACTTTATGATAGAGAGGGACACCTCACTTTAGGAGAGAGAGGGACAGCTCAATTTATGAGAGAGAGGGACAGCTCACTTTATGAAAGAGAGGGACAGCTCACTTTATGATAGAGAGGGACAGCTCACTTTATGAAAGAGAGGGACAGCTCACTTTATGAAAGAGAGGGACAGCTCACTTTATGATAGAGAGGGACAGCTCACTTTATGATAGAGAGGGACAGCTCACTTTATGAAAGAGAGGGACAGCTCACTTTAGGAGAGAGAGGGACAGCTCACTTTATGAAAGAGAGGGACAGCTCGCTTTAGGAAAGGGAGGGACAGCTCACTTTAGGAAAGAGAGGGACAGCTCACTTTATGAGAGAGAGGGACAGCTCACTTTAGGAGAGAGACGGACAGCTCACTTTATGAGAGAGAGGGACAGCTCACTTTATGATAGAGAGGGACAGCTCACTTTATGATAGAGAGGGACAGCTCACTTTATGAAAGAGAGGGACAGCTCACTTTAGGAGAGAGAGGGACAGCTCACTTTATGAAAGAGAGGGACAGCTCGCTTTAGGAAAGGGAGGGACAGCTCACTTTAGGAAAGAGAGGGACAGCTCACTTTATGAGAGAGAGGGACAGCTCACTTTAGGAGAGAGAGGGACAGCTCACTTTATGAGAGAGAGGGACAGCTCACTTTATGATAGAGAGGGACAGCTCACTTTATGAGAGAGAGGGACAGCTCACTTTATGAGAGAGAGGGACAGCTCACTTTATGAGAGAGAGGGACAGCTCACTTTATGAGAGAGAGGGACAGCTCACTTTATGAGAGAGAGGAACAGCTCACTTTTTGATAGAGAGGGACAGCTCACTTTAGGAGAGAGAGGGACAGCTCAATTTATGAGAGAGAGGAACAGCTTACTTTAGGAGAGAAAGGGACAGCTCACTTTAGGAGAGAGGGACAGCTCACTTTATGAGAGAGAGGGACAGCTCACTTTATGAGAGAAAGTGACAGCTCACTTTATGATAGAGAGGGACAGCTCACTTTATGAGAGAGAGGGACAGCTCACTTTAGGAGAGAGAGGGACAGCTCACTTTAGGAGAGAGAGGGACAGCTCACTTTAGGAGAGAGAGGGACAGCTCACTTTAGGAGAGAGAGGGACAGCTCACTTTATGAGAGAGAGGGACAGCTCACTTTATGATAGAGAGGGACAGCTCACTTTATGATAGAGAGGGACAGCTCACTTTAGGAGAGAGAGGGACAGCTCACTTTATGAAAGAGAGGGACAGCTCACTTTAGGAGAGAGAGGGACAGCTCACTTTATGAGAGGGACAGCTCACTTTAGGAAAGGGAGGGACAGCTCACTTTAGGAAAGAGAGGGACAGCTCACTTTATGAGAGAGAGGGACAGCTCACTTTATGAGAGAGAGGGACAGCTCACTTTAGGAGAGAGAGGGACAGCTCACTTTAGGAGAGAGAGGGACAGCTCACTTTATGAAAGAGAGGTACAGCTAACTTTATGAAAGAGAGGGACAGCTCACTTTATGAAAGAGAGGGACAGCTCACTTTATGAAAGGGAGGGACAGCTCACTTTAGGAGAGAGAGGGACAGCTCACTTTATGAAAGAGAGGGACAGCTCACTTTATGAAAGGGAGGGACAGCTCACTTTATGAAAGAGAGGGACAGCTCACTTTATGAGAGAAAGGGACAGCTCACTTTATGAGAGAGAGGGACAGCTCACTTTAGGAGAGAAAGGGACAGCTCACTTTATGAGAGAAAGGGACAGCTCACTTTATGAGAGAGAGGGACAGCTCACTTTAGGAGAGAAAGGGACAGCTCACTTTATGAGAGAAAGGGACAGCTCACTTTATGAGAGAGAGGGACAGCTCACTTTAGGAGAGAAAGGGACAGCTCACTTTATGAAAGAGAGGGACAGCTCACTTTAGGAGAGAGAGGAACAGCTCACTTTATGATAGAGAGGGACAGCTCACTTTATGAGAGAGAGGGACAGCTCACTTTAGGAGAGAGAGGGACAGCTCACTTTAGGAGAGAGAGGGACAGCTCACTTTAGGAGAGAGAGGGACAGCTCACTTTATGAGAGAGAGGGACAGCTCACTTTAGGAGAGAGAGGGACAGCTCACTTTATGAGAGAGAGGGACAGCTCACTTTAGGAGAGAGAGGGACAGCTCACTTTAGGAGAGAGAGGGACAGCTCACTTTAGGAGAGAGAGGGACAACTCACTTTAGGAGAGAGAGGGACAGCTCACTTTATGAAAGAGAGGGACAGCTCACTTTAGGAGAGAGAGGGACAGCTCACTTTATGAGAGAGAGGGACAGCTCACTTTAGGAGAGAGAGGGACAGCTCACTTTAGGAGAGAGAGGGACAGCTCACTTTAGGAGAGAGAGGGACAGGTCACTTTGTGAGAGAGAGGGACAGCTCACTTTATGATAGAGAGGGACAGCTCACTTTATGATAGAGAGGGACAGCTCACTTTATGATAGAGAGGGACAGCTCACTTTATGAGAGAGAGGGACAGCTCACTTTATGAAAGAGAGGGACAGCTCACTTTAAGAGAGAGAGGGACAGCTCACTTTATGATAGAGAGGAACAGCTCACTTTATGATAGAGAGGGACAGCTCACTTTAGGAGAGAGAGGGACAGCTCAATTTATGAGAGAGAGGAACAGCTTACTTTAGGAGAGAAAGGGACAGCTCACTTTAGGAGAGAGAGGGACAGCTCACTTTATGAGAGAGAGGGACAGCTCACTTTATGATAGAGAGGGACAGCTCACTTTATGATAGAGAGGGACAGCTCACTTTATGAGAGAGAGGGACAGCTCACTTTATGAGAGAGAGAGACAGCTCACTTTATGAGAGAGAGGGACAGCTCACTTTATGAGAGAGAGGACCAGCTCACTTTATGATAGAGAGGGACACCTCACTTTAGGAGAGAGAGGGACAGCTCAATTTATGAGAGAGAGGGACAGCTCACTTTATGAGAGAAAGGGACAGCTCACTTTATGATAGAGAGGGACAGCTCACTTTATGATAGAGAGGGACAGCTCACTTTATGAAAGAGAGGGACAGCTCACTTTATGATAGAGAGGGACAGCTCACTTTATGAAAGAGAGGGACAGCTCACTTTATGAAAGAGAGGGACAGCTCACTTTATGATAGAGAGGGACAGCTCACTTTATGATAGAGAGGGACAGCTCACTTCATGAAAGAGAGGGACAGCTCACTTTATGAGAGAAAGGGACAGCTCACTTTATGAAAGAGAGGGACAGCTCACTTTAGGAAAGGGAGGGACAGCTCACTTTAGGAAAGAGAGGGACAGCTCACTTTATGAGAGAGAGGGACAGCTCACTTTATGATAGAGAGGGACAGCTCACTTTAGGAGAGATTGGGACAGCTCAATTTATGAGAGAGAGGAACAGCTTACTTTAGGAGAGAAAGGGACAGCTCACTTTAGGAGAGAGAGGGACAGCTCACTTTATGAGAGAGAGGGACAGCTCACTTTATGATAGAGAGGGACAGCTCACTTTATGAGAGAGAGGGACAGCTCACTTTATGAGAGAGAGGGACAGCTCACTTTATGAGAGAGAGGGACAGCTCACTTTATGAGAGAGAGGGACAGCTCACTTTATGAGAGAGAGGAACAGCTCACTTTAGGAGAGAAAGGGACAGCTCACTTTAGGAGAGAGAGGGACAGCTCACTTTATGAGAGAGAGGGACAGCTCACTTTATGAGAGAAAGGGACAGCTCACTTTATGATAGAGAGGGACAGCTCACTTTATGATAGAGAGGGACAGCTCACTTTATGAAAGAGAGTGACAGCTCACTTTATGATAGAGAGGGACAGCTCACTTTATGAAAGAGAGGGACAGCTCACTTTATGATAGAGAGGGACAGCTCACTTTATGAAAGAGAGGGACAGCTCACTTTATGAAAGAGAGGGACAGCTCACTTTATGATAGAGAGGGACAGCTCACTTTATGATAGAGAGGGACAGCTCACTTTATGAAAGAGAGGGACAGCTCACTTTATGAGAGAAAGGGACAGCTCACTTTATGAAAGAGAGGGACAGCTCACTTTATGAAAGGGAGGGACAGCTCACTTTAGAGAGAGAGGGACAGCTCACTTTATGAAATAGAGGGACAGCTCACTTTATGAAAGAGAGTGACAGCTCACTTTATGAGAGAAAGGGACAGCTCACTTTATGAAAGGGAGGGACAGCTCACTTTAGGAGAGAGAGGGACAGCTCACTTTATGAAAGAGAGGGACAGCTCACTTTATGAGAGAGAGGGACAGCTCACTTTATGAAAGAGAGGGACAGCTCACTTTATGAAAGAGAGGGACAGCTCACTTTATGAGAGAGAGGGACAGCTCACTTTATGAGAGAGAGGGAAAGCTCACTTTAGGAGAGAGAGGGACAGCTCACTTTATGAAAGAGAGGGACAGCTCACTTTATGAGAGAGAGGGACAGCTCACTTTATGAGAGAAAGGGACAGCTCACTTTATGAAAGAGAGGGACAGCTCACTTTATGAAAGGGAGGGACAGCTCACTTTAGGAGAGAGAGGGACAGCTCACTTTATGATAGAGAGGGACAGCTCACTTTATGAAAGAGAGGGACAGCTCACTTTATGATAGAGAGGGACAGCTCACTTTATGAAAGAGAGGGACAGCTCACTTTATGATAGAGAGGGACAGCTCACTTTATGAAAGAGAGGGACAGCTCACTTTATGAAAGAGAGGGACAGCTCACTTTATGATAGAGAGGGACAGCTCACTTTATGATAGAGAGGGACAGCTCACTTTATGAAAGAGAGGGACAGCTCACTTTATGAGAGAAAGGGACAGCTCACTTTATGAAAGAGAGGGACAGCTCACTTTATGAAAGGGAGGGACAGCTCACTTTAGGAGAGAGAGGGACAGCTCACTTTATGAAATAGAGGGACAGCTCACTTTATGAAAGAGAGTGACAGCTCACTTTATGAGAGAAAGGGACAGCTCACTTTATGAAAGGGAGGGACAGCTCACTTTAGGAGAGAGAGGGACAGCTCACTTTATGAAAGAGAGGGACAGCTCACTTTATGAGAGAGAGGGACAGCTCACTTTATGAAAGAGAGGGACAGCTCACTTTATGAAAGAGAGGGACAGCTCACTTTATGAGAGAGAGGGACAGCTCACTTTATGAGAGAGAGGGAAAGCTCACTTTAGGAGAGAGAGGGACAGCTCACTTTATGAAAGAGAGGGACAGCTCACTTTATGAGAGAGAGGGACAGCTCACTTTATGAGAGAAAGGGACAGCTCACTTTATGAAAGAGAGGGACAGCTCACTTTAGGAGAGAGAGGGACAGCTCACTTTATGATAGAGAGGGACAGCTCACTTTATGAAAGAGAGGGACAGCTCACTTTATGAAAGAGAGGGACAGCTCACTTTATGAGAGAAAGGGACAGCTCACTTTATGAAAGGGAGGGACAGCTCACTTTAGGAGAGAGAGGGACAGCTCACTTTATGAAAGAGAGGGACAGCTCACTTTATGAAAGGGAGGGACAGCTCACTTTATGAGAGAGAGGGACAGCTCACTTTATGAAAGAGAGGGACAGCTCACTTTATGAAAGAGAGGGACAGCTCACTTTATGAGAGAGAGGGACAGCTCACTTTATGATAGAGAGGGACAGCTCACTTTAGGAGAGAGAGGGACAGCTCACTTTATGAAAGAGAGGTACAGCTCACTTTATGAAAGAGAGGGACAGCTCACTTTATGAAAGAGAGGGACAGCTCACTTTATGAAAGGGAGGGACAGCTCACTTTAGGAGAGAGAGGGACAGCTCACTTTATGAAAGAGAGGGACAGCTCACTTTATGAAAGGGAGGGACAGCTCACTTTATGAAAGAGAGGGACAGCTCACTTTATGAGAGAAAGGGACAGCTCACTTTATGAGAGAGAGGGACAGCTCACTTTAGGAGAGAAAGGGACAGCTCACTTTATGAGAGAGAGGGACAGCTCACTTTATGATAGAGAGGGACAGCTCACTTTATGAAAGAGAGGGACAGCTCACTTTATGAGAGAGAGGGACAGCTCACTTTATGAGAGAGAGGGACAGCTCACTTTATGAGAGAGAGGGACAGCTCACTTTATGAGAGAGAGGGACAGCTCACTTTAGGAGAGAGAGGGACAGCTCACTTTATGAGAGAGAGGGACAGCTCACTTTATGAGAGAGAGGGACAGCTCACTTTAGGAGAGAAAGGGACAGCTCACTTTATGAGAGAGAGGGACAGCTCACTTTTTGAGAGAGAGGGACAGCTCACTTTATGAAAGAGAGCGACAGCTCACTTTATGAGAGAGAGGGACAGCTCACTTTCTGAGAGAGAGGGGCAGCTCACTTTAGGAGAGAGAGGGACAGCTCACTTTATGAAAGAGAGGTACAGCTCACTTTATGAAAGAGAGGGACAGCTCACTTTATGAGAGAGAGGGACAGCTCACTTTATGAGAGAGAGGGACAGCTCACTTTATGAGAGAAAGGGACAGCTCACTTTATGAAAGAGAGGGACAGCTCACTTTATGAAAGGGAGGGACAGCTCACTTTAGGAGAGAGAGGGACAGCTCACTTTATGAAAGAGAGGGACAGCTCACTTTATGAAAGGGAGGGACAGCTCACTTTATGAAAGAGAGGGAGAGCTCACTTTATGAGAGAAAGGGACAGCTCACTTTATGAGAGAGAGGGACAGCTCACTTTAGGAGAGAAAGGGACAGCTCACTTTATGAGAGAGAGGGACAGCTCACTTTATGATAGAGAGGGACAGCTCACTTTATGAAAGAGAGGGACAGCTCACTTTATGAGAGAGAGGGACAGCTCACTTTATGAAAGAGAGGGACAGCTCACTTTATGAGAGAGAGGGACAGCTCACTTTAGGAGAGAGAGGGACAGCTCACTTTATGAGAGAGAGGGACAGCTCAGTTTATGAGAGAGAGGGACAGCTCACTTTATGATAGAGAGGGACAGCTCACTTTATGATAGAGAGGGACAGCTCACTTTATGAAAGAGAGTGACAGCTCACTTTATGATAGAGAGGGACAGCTCACTTTATGAAAGAGAGGGACAGCTCACTTTATGATAGAGAGGGACAGCTCACTTTATGAAAGAGAGGGACAGCTCACTTTATGATAGAGAGGGACAGCTCACTTTATGATAGAGAGGGACAGCTCACTTTAGGAGAGAGAGGGACAGCTCACTTTATGAAAGAGAGGGACAGCTCACTTTATGATAGAGAGGGACAGCTCACTTTATGAAAGAGAGGGACAGCTCACTTTATGATAGAGAGGGACAGCTCACTTTATGAAAGAGAGGGACAGCTCACTTTATGATAGAGAGGGACAGCTCACTTTATGAAAGAGAGGGACAGCTCACTTTATGATAGAGAGGGACAGCTCACTTTATGATAGAGAGGGACAGCTCACTTTATGAAAGAGAGGGACAGCTCACTTTAGGAGAGAAAGGGACAGCTCACTTTATGAGAGAGAGGGACAGCTCACTTTATGAAAGAGAGCGACAGCTCACTTTATGAGAGAGAGGGACAGCTCACTTTCTGAGAGAGAGGGACAGCTCACTTTAGGAGAGAGAGGGACAGCTCACTTTATGAAAGAGAGGTACAGCTCACTTTATGAAAGAGAGGGACAGCTCACTTTATGAGAGAGAGGGACAGCTCACTTTATGAGAGAGAGGGACAGCTCACTTTATGAGAGAAAGGGACAGCTCACTTTATGAAAGAGAGGGACAGCTCACTTTATGAAAGGGAGGGACAGCTCACTTTAGGAGAGAAAGGGACAGCTCACTTTATGAGAGAGAGGGACAGCTCACTTTATGAAAGGGAGGGACAGCTCACTTTATGAAAGAGAGGGAGAGCTCACTTTATGAGAGAAAGGGACAGCTCACTTTATGAGACAGAGGGACAGCTCACTTTAGGAGAGAAAGGGACAGCTCACTTTATGAGAGAGAGGGACAGCTCACTTTATGATAGAGAGGGACAGCTCACTTTATGAAAGAGAGGGACAGCTCACTTTATGAGAGAGAGGGACAGCTCACTTTATGAAAGAGAGGGACAGCTCACTTTATGAGAGAGAGGGACAGCTTACTTTATGAGAGAGAGGGACAGCTCACTTTATGAGAGAGAGGGACAGCTCACTTTATGAGATAGAGGGACAGCTCACTTTAGGAGAGAGAGGGACAGCTCACTTTATGAGAGAGAGGGACAGCTCACTTTATGAAAGGGAGGGACAGCTCACTTTAGGAGAGAAAGGGACAGCTCACTTTATGAGAGAGAGGGACAGCTCACTTTATGAAAGGGAGGGACAGCTCACTTTATGAAAGAGAGGGAGAGCTCACTTTATGAGAGAAAGGGACAGCTCACTTTATGAGACAGAGGGACAGCTCACTTTAGGAGAGAAAGGGACAGCTCACTTTATGAGAGAGAGGGACAGCTCACTTTATGATAGAGAGGGACAGCTCACTTTATGAAAGAGAGGGACAGCTCACTTTATGAGAGAGAGGGACAGCTCACTTTATGAAAGAGAGGGACAGCTCACTTTATGAGAGAGAGGGACAGCTTACTTTATGAGAGAGAGGGACAGCTCACTTTATGAGAGAGAGGGACAGCTCACTTTATGAGATAGAGGGACAGCTCACTTTAGGAGAGAGAGGGACAGCTCACTTTATGAGAGAGAGGGACAGCTCAGTTTATGAGAGAGAGGGACAGCTCACTTTATGAGAGAGAGGGACAGCTCACTTTAGGAGAGAAAGGGACAGCTTACTTTTTGAGAGAGAGGGACAGCTCACTTTAGGAGATAAAGGGACAGCTCACTTTATGAGAGAGAGGGACAGCTCACTTTATGATAGAGAGGGACAGCTCACTTTATGAGAGAGAGGGACAGCTTACTTTATGAGAGAGAGGGACAGCTCACTTTATGAGAGAGAGGGACAGCTCACTTTATGAGAGAGAGGGACAGCTCACTTTAGGAGAGAGAGGGACAGCTCACTTTATGAGAGAGAGGGACAGCTCAGTTTATGAGAGAGAGGGACAGCTCACTTTATGAGAGAGAGGGACAGCTCACTTTAGGAGAGAAAGGGACAGCTCACTTTTTGAGAGAGAGGGACAGCTCACTTTAGGAGAGAAAGGGACAGCTCACTTTATGAGAGAGAGGGACAGCTCACTTTATGATAGAGAGGGACAGCTCACTTTATGAAAGAGAGGGACAGCTCACTTTATGATAGAGAGGGACAGCTCACTTTATGAAAGAGAGGGACAGCTCACTTTATGAGAGAGAGGGACAGCTCACTTTATGATAGAGAGGGACAGCTCACTTTATGAAAGAGAGGGACAGCTCACTTTATGAAAGGGAGGGACAGCTCACTTTAGGAGAGAGAGGGACAGCTCACTTTATGAGAGAGAGGGACAGCTCACTTTAGGAGAGAGAGGGACAGCTCACTTTATGATAGAGAGGGACAGCTCACTTTATGATAGAGAGGGACAGCTCACTTTATGAGAGAGAAGGACAGCTCACTTTAGGGGAGAGAGGGACAGCTCACTTTATGATAGAGAGGGACAGCTCACTTTATGATAGAGAGGGACAGCTCACTTTAGGAGAGAGAAGGACAGCTCACTTTATGAGAGAGAGGGACAGCTCACTTTAGGAAAGAGAGGGACAGCTCACTTTATGAGAGAAAGGGACAGCTCACTTTATGAGAGAGAGGGACTGCTCACTTTATGAAAGAGAGGGACAGCTCACTTTATGAAAGAGAGGGACAGCTCACTTTATGAGAGAGAGGGACAGCTCACTTTATGAGAGAGAGGGACAGCTCACTTTATGAGAGAGAGGGACAGCTCACTTTATGAAAGGGAGGGACAGCTCACTTTATGAAAGGGAGGGACAGCTCACTTTAGGAGAGAGAGGGACAGATCACGGTGAAGGAGGGACAAGATGGAGAGAGAAAGAGAGAATGTTATTGTACCACTAACATTTAGAAGGTACAACCTAAGTGTGTTCAGAGACACAGCAGAGGGAAACCTCTCTCTCCCCCTCTCCCTCTCTCTTTCTTTCTCTCTCTCTCCCCCTCTCCCTCTCCCTCTCTCTTTCTTTCTCTCTCTCTCTCTCTCCCTCTTTCTTCCTTTCCCTCTCTCTCACCCTCTCTCTCTCCCTCTCTCTTCCTCTCCCTCTCTCTCTCTCTCTCTCTCTCTCTCTCTTTCTTCCTACCTCTCTCTCCCTCTCATTCTTTTTCTCTCTCCCTCTCCCTCTCTCTCTCTCTCCCTCTCTTTCTTTCCCTCTCTCTCCCTCTTTCTTCCTATCTCTCCCTCTCTCCCCCTCTCCCTCTTTCTTTCTCTCTCCCTCTCTCCCTCTCCCACTCTTCCTTTCCCTCTCTCTCCCTCTTTCTTCCTATCTCTCTCTCCCTCTCTCCCTCTTTCTCTCTCCCTCTCTTCCTTTCCCTCTCTCTCCATCTTTCTTCCTCTCTCTCTCTCTCTCTCTCTCTCATACTCTCTTTCTCTCTTTGTCTGTCTTACGCTCTCTCTTTTGAGACAGTTCTCTGTTTTAGGTCTCACAATACAAACAGGATGTAACCTATTTTTATCAGGGTGCCATATTGCATCATCAAATATTAATGCCTTTAGACTGCGCTGCATTATATTGGCTAAATTATGTTTGCTAAATTATGTGTGCCCCTTTATTGTTTTTCACGTGTGTGTGTGTGTATGTGTGTGTGTGTGTGTGTGTGTGTGTGTGTGTGTGTGTGTGTGTGTGTGTGTGTGTGTGTGTGTGTGTGTGTGTGTGTGTGTGTGTGTGTGTGTGTGTGTGTGTGTGTGTGTGTGTGTGTGTGTGTGTGTGTGTGTGTGTGTGTGTGTGTGTGTGTGTGTGTGTGTGTGTGTGTGTGTGGCAGCCTGTCGCTGTTGTCACACACATTATGCTTGTTGATACAGCGCTTATACATTTTACTGCTTGAAGTGCAACGTGTATACCTACTTCAAAAATTAAAACAATTCTCACAATCTCTCTGTCCCTCCCTCTCTCTCTCTGTCCTTCTCTCTCTCTCTCTCTCTCTCTCTTAATCTCAGTCCCTTTTAACTAAATTCAATTAAATAAAATGTGCTTCATAGGCATGACGTAACAATGTACATATTGCCAAATCTCGCTCGCTCTCTCTCTCTTTTCTCTCTCTCTCTCTCTCTCTCTCTCTCTCTCTCTCTCTCTTTTAACTAAATTCAATTAAATAAAATGTGCTTTATTGGCATGACGTAACAATGTACATATTGCCAAAGCTTACTTTGGATATTTACAATATTAAGATAATAAGAATAAAAAAATTGTCAACAGGACAACATTAACCACAACAACCAAGGGTCAAGATAACCATACATTGAACAATAACAATAAGCATACAGTAGAGGACATGTGCAGGTTGATTGGTCTGTCAGACACTGTCCCTCATCTTATGGCAGGCAGCAATGTAGTGCGCTGCCAACCCACAGCTCTCTGCATCCTTCCCCAACAGGACAGATAGCCTATTCTCATCAGAGACGTTTTTGAATCCTTGAATAAGGGTTTCAAATTTGGGGAAATCACACTCTCTAATTGTTTTATATTTTTTACGTTTTGTCAGGAAATGCAGGTCTGTCTCAGGTTCTGCTGTTGTGCAGTGGTTACACAGCCCTTCCTCTACAGGGAGCCAGGTTTTCCTGTGTCTACCCTTCTCAATGGCAAGGCTGTGCTCACTGAGCCTGTACTTTGTCAAGGTTTTTCGAAGGTTTTGATCAGTAACCATGGTTAAATAGTTAGCCGCGGTGGACGGTGGATTTAGGGCCAGATACCACTGCATTTTGCTCTGTGCTTGTAATTGTGTTTCCTGATAAGCAATGTAGTTTTGTTTTGATTGTGTTATATTCTGTTTTATGCTGATTGATTGGATGTCCTGGTCCTGAGGCTTCAGTGTGTTAGTAGAACAGGTTTGTGAACTCAGCCCCAGGACCAGCTGGATAAGGGGACACTTTTCTTTGCTCAGCTCTTTGCATTGCAAGGCTTGGCAATGATATGAGATGTTTCCAAAACTGAATTGCTCTTTTTTGAGTTTTTATTATTAGTGGATATTGGCCTAATTCTGCCCTGTGTGCATTGTTTGTAGTTTTCCTCTGAACATGTAGGAGAATCTTACAGAACTCTGCATGCTGGTTTTCAATGGGGTGTTTGTCCCATTTGGTGAAATCTTGTTTTGCAAGTGGGACCCCACACCTCGCTGGCATAAAGTGCAGTTGGTTCAATGACATATTCAATTATTTCTAGCCAAATTTTAATAGATATTTCAATTTGAATTTGTTTTTTAATTACATAGAATTCCCTGCGTGCTTTCTCTCTCAGTTCATTCACTGCATCATTAAGGTGTCAGGTTGAGCTTATTTTTAAACCTAAGTAATTGTAGTGTGTGCAATACTCTATATATTTTGTACCAATTGAGAACTTTGGTCTAATTCCCAGAGATCTGGATCTTCTCTGGAAAAACATTGTTTTAGTATTTTTGGGGTTTACTGCCAGGGCCAGGTCTGGCAGTACTGCTCTTGCAGGTCCAGGCTCTGCTGTAGGCCATGTGCTGTGGGTGACAGCAGGCATAGTTAATCTGCGAAGAGTAGGCATTTAACCTCTGAATTGTGGAGATTTTTCTAGAATTGTGGCCAATTCGTTGATGTAAATATTGAAGAGTGCAGGGCTCAGATTGCAACCCTGGCGATGGCCCCGCCCCTGGTTAAAGAATTATGTTATTTTCCTTGCCCATTTTAATGCTGCATGTATTGCCAGTATACATTGATTTAATTATGTCATATGTTTTACCCCCTACACCACTTTCAATAACTTTGTAGAACAGTCCTGTATGCCAAATACAATCAAATGCTTTTTGGAAGTCGATAAAGAAAGCGTATATTTTGGCTATTACTTTGGTGGACATGTTTATCTATCAGGGTGTGTAGGGTGTAAATATGATCAGTCATGCAATGTTTTGGTATAAATCCAATTTGGCTTTTACTCAAGACATTGTGCTTATTAAGGAAGTTTAGAACTCTTACATTTATAATACTACAGAAAACCTTCCCCAGGGTACAGTTCACACAAATGCTTCTGTAATTGTCAGGGTCAAATTTGTCTCTGTTCTGAAAGATTGGGGTTATGAGTCCTTGATTCCAAATGTCAGGGAAATAACATACACTCAGGATCAAATTAATCAGTTTTAATATAGCCAATTGAAATGTTGCACTAGTGAGTTTGAGCATCTCATTTAGGATGGCATCAGGTCTGCATGCTTTAAAAATAATAATAATAATAATAATTGAAGTTTCTTATAGAGCTCCTGGTCAGTAATTGGGGAGTCCAATGGATTTTTATTGCCCTTTATAGCTTTTTCTAACTTCTCATGAATTTGGCGTTGTTCTGCGTTTGTGTCAGTTTGAACGGTGTTGTAGAGTATTTTAAAATGGGTTGTCCATATGTCACCATTTTGTATCACTAATTCCTATTGTTTTGATTTTTTTTAGGTTTTCCAATTTTGCCAGAAGTTGTTTGTGTTTATGGACTCCTCAATTATTGTCAGCTGCTTGCTGTTGTATTGTGCTTTTTGGTTCTGAGTGTACAACATACGACATTAGAAAATCCATGTATACCAACAGCAAGTGTGCGGTTACAATTGGCAAAAAAACACACAAATGTCTTCACACAGGGTCGTGGGGTGAGGCAGGGATGCAGCTTAAGCCCCACCCTCTTCAACATTTATATCAACAAATTGGCGCGGGCACGAGAAAAGTCTGCAGCACCCAGCCTCACCCTACTAGAATCCGAAGTCAAATGTTTACTGTTTGCTGATGATCTGGTGCAAATATGTCTCTCTCCACCTCCAGCTCTCCGGGTCTGGTTAAGGGGGTGTTGTTGTGCTGGACTGTTGTCTGGGTCTGTGCTGACTAAAGTGTAATCACCTGCTGTCCCAGCTCCACCTGCCTTACCTCCTGCTGGGTCAATTTATCCTTAATTTCAATGAGGGAGTAGTACTCTGTGCTGGGAGGTTGACTGTCCGCTGGTGGTTGCTCGTCTGTGGGGTTACATAATGAAGAGGTCTGGTCTGACCCGCTCGGGGTGGAGTCGCTCTGGATAAGAGCGTCTGCTAAATGACTTAAATGTAAATGTAAATGTAAGGTATCTTTATCAAGGGAGTGCTTCTCCTGCTGGGCTAATTCTTTAATTTGGTGAAAGTCCAGCTGAAACTGTTTGGGGTTACCCTGTACCATTAATGTTCCGGACTTATAGAGGTTCATATTAGCTGACTCAGAGTCCTCGTTGTCAAGTATCCTGAGTTTCCACCCCTCGTTAACCCCCCCTCTCTTAACAAAGGGGTAGTGTGCTAATATAGCACCGTGCCATGCCAGGGGATGGTTTGTGTGGAAGATAAGGTTGCTGATGTTCCCATTTTTGTAATAGTCAGCAAAAAGTGTATCTTGATTTTCCATAAGGAGCTTCATTTTGTAATCTTTTCTTGCCTTATCATTCTTTACATACACAGGGTACTGTATTTTAATTACCTCTGAACAGCGGGAGGCAGCTTCTAAGGCCTCTCCATTTGGATGGAGTAGATTGTTTGACTCTGCTGCCATTGTTGGGCTAATGGGCTTTGAATTTGCTCTATAGAATAATAATCCTTGGTAGTTGTGAACCTTCCAGGTGATTCCGTAATTCCGTCCAAAAATCAGGTTGTAGGTTTTGAGTTTTGATTTGAAGTGAGGGTTATGTTGTAGAGGGTAGCATCCTGTATGTGTTCTTGACAAAAAATCAAAGTTTATCTAACTCTAAATCTATATTTTTTAAAGAAAATGCTGCTCTCTCTCTCTCTCTCTCTCTCTGTGATCTCTCTCTCTCAGCCCTCCTATCTCAGTCTCTCAGTCCCTCTCTCTCTCTCTCTCAGCCCTCCTATCTCAGTCTCTCAGTCCCTCTCTCTCTCTCTCTCAGCCCTCCTATCTCAGTCTCTCAGTCCCTCTCTCTCTCTCTCTCAGCCCTCCTATCTCAGTCTCTCAGTCCCTCTCTCTCTCTCTCTCAGCCCTCCTATCTCAGTCTCTCAGTCTCTCTCTCTCTCAGCCCTCCTATCTCAGTCTCTCAGTCTCTCTCTCTCTCAGCCCTCCTATCTCAGTCTCTCAGTCCCTCTCTCTCTCTCTCTCAGCCCTCCTATCTCAGTCTCTCAGTCCCTCTCTCTCTCTCTCAGCCCTCCTATCTCAGTCTCTCAGTCCCTCTCTCTCTCTCTCAGCCCTCCTATCTCAGTCTCTCAGTCCCTCTCTCTCTCTCTCTCAGCCCTCCTATCTCAGTCTCTCAGTCCCCCTCTCTCTCTCTCTCAGCCCTCCTATCTCAGTCTCTCAGTCCCTCTCTCTCTCTCAGCCCTCCTATCTCAGTCTCTCAGTCCCTCTCTCTCTCTCTCTCAGCCCTCCTATCTCAGTCTCTCAGTCCCTCTCTCTCTCTCTCAGCCCTCCTATCTCAGTCTCTCAGTCCCTCTCTCTCTCAGCCCTCCTATCTCAGTCTCTCAGTCCCCCTCTCTCTCTCTCTCAGCCCTCCTATCTCAGTCTCTCAGTCCCCCTCTCTCTCAGCCCTCCTATCTCAGTCTCTCAGTCCCTCTCTCTCTCTCTCAGCCCTCCTATCTCAGTCTCTCAGTCCCTCTCTCTCTCAGCCCTCCTATCTCAGTCTCTCAGTCCCCCTCTCTCTCAGCCCTCCTATCTCAGTCTCTCAGTCCCTCTCTCTCTCAGCCCTCCTATCTCAGTCTCTCAGTCCCCCTCTCTCTCAGCCCTCCTATCTCAGTCTCTCAGTCCCCCTCTCTCTCTCTCTCAGCCCTCCTATCTCAGTCTCTCAGTCCCCCTCTCTCTCTCTCTCAGCCCTCCTATCTCAGTCTCTCAGTCCCTCTCTCTCTCAGCCCTCCTATCTCAGTCTCTCAGTCCCTCTCTCTCTCTGTCCCTCTCTCTGTTCATCCCTCTCTTCCTCTCTCTCTCTCTTTCTCCCTCTCTCTCTCTCTCCCTCTCACTCTCCCTCTCTCTCTCTCTCTGCATGCTGGGAGTGTTTGGTGCATGCTGGGAATTGTATGAGCGAAGGAGTGCATGTGTTGTGTGGAGTTAGATATTCAGAACTTTCTTTTGGTTTTCTATTTCTTGGTGGCATTTTTTTGTTTTCTTCTGTGCATGATTAAGGTTATTATTTTTTGTTGTGGTAGAATTAAGTATTTTCCTTTTCGTATCGAAATTACCCTGATTCTTAAAGAAGAGCGTCTTGTGGATCGTATGTTTGAGCATGGTGTACTTCTTAAAGAAGAGCGTCTTGTAGATCGTATGGTTGAGCATGGCGTACTTCTTAAAGAGGAGTGTCTTGTTGATCGTATGGTTGAGCATGGCGTACTTCTTAAAGAAGAGTGTCTTGTAGATCGTATGGTTGAGC
The DNA here is from genome assembly GCF_036934945.1 of Oncorhynchus masou masou. Classification (NCBI taxonomy): domain Eukaryota; kingdom Metazoa; phylum Chordata; class Actinopteri; order Salmoniformes; family Salmonidae; genus Oncorhynchus; species Oncorhynchus masou. The sequence continues at coordinate 77,612,147 of NC_088240.1, read as the reverse complement.
ATGGCGTACTTCTTAAAGAAGAGCGTCTTGTTGATCGTATGGTTGAGCATTAGCTTATTTCTTAAAGAAGAGTGTCTTGTGGATCGTATGGTTGAGCATGGCGTACTTCTTAAAGAAGCGTGTCTGGTTGATCGTATGGTTGAGCATGGCGTACTTCTTAAAGAAGAGTGTCTTCTGGATCGTATGGTTGAGCATGGCATACTTCTTAAAGAAGAGTGTCTGGTTGATCATATGGTTGAGCATGGAGTACTTCTTAAAGAAGAGTGTCTTCTGGATCGTATGGTTGAGAATGGCGTACTTCTTAAAGAAGAGTGTCTTCTGGATCGTATGGTTGAGCATGGTGTAGTTCTTAAAGAAGAGTGTCTGGTTGATCGTATGGTTGAGCATGGCATACTTCTTAAAGAAGAGTGTCTGGTTGATCGTATGGTTGAGCATGGCATACTTCTTAAAGAAGAGTGTCTGGTTGATCGTATGGTTGAGCATGGCGTACTTCTTAAAGAAGAGTGTCTTCTGGATCGTATGGTTGAGCATGGCATACTTCTTAAAGAAGAGTGTCTGGTTGATCATATGGTTGAGCATGGCGTACTTCTTAAAGAAGAGTGTCTTCTGGATCGTATGGTTGAGAATGGCGTACTTCTTAAAGAAGAGTGTCTTCTGGATCGTATGGTTGAGCATGGTGTAGTTCTTAAAGAAGAGTGTCTGGTTGATCGTATGGTTGAGCATGGCGTACTTCTTAAAGAAGAGTGTCTTCTGGATGGTATGGTTGAGCATGGCGTACTTCTTAAAGAAGAGTGTCTGGTTGATCGTATGGTTGAGCATGGTGTACTTCTTAAAGAAGAGTGTCTGGTTGATCGTATGGTTGAGCATGGTGTAGTTCTTAAAGAAGAGTGTCTGGTTGATCGTATGGTTGAGCATGGTGTACTTCTTAAAGAAGAGTGTCTTCTGGATCGTATGGTTGAGAATGGCGTACTTCTTAAAGAAGAGTGTCCTGTTGATCGTATGGTTGAGCATGGCGTACTTCTTAAAGAGGAGTGTCTTGTTGATCGTATGGTTGAGCATGGTGTACTTCTTAAAGAAGAGCGTCTTGTTGATCGTATGGTTGAGCATTAGCTTACTTCTTAAAGAAGAGTGTCTTGTTGATCGTATGGTTGAGCATGGTGTACTTAAAGAAGAGTGTCTTGTAGATCGTATGGTTGAGTATGGTGTACTTCTTAAAGAAGAGTGTCTTCTGGATAATATGGTTGAGCATGGCGTACTTCTTAAAGAGGAGTGTCTTATTGATCGTATGATGGAGCATGGCGTACTTCTTAAAGAAGAGTGTCTTCTGGATCGTATGGTTGAGCATGGCGTACTTCTTAAAGAGGAGTGTCTTGTTGATCGTATGGTTGAGCATGGCGTACTTCTTAAAGAAGAGCGTATTGTGGATCGTATGGTTGAGCATGGCGTACTTCTTAAAGAGGAGTGTCATGTTGATCATATTATTGAGCATGGTGTACTTCTTAAAGAAGAGTGTCTTCTGGATCTTATGGTTGAGCATGGCGTACTTCTTAAAGAAGAGTGTCTTCTGGATCGTATGGTTGAGCATGGCGTACTTCTTAAAGAGGAGTGTCTTGTTGATCGTATGGTTGAGCATGGCGTACTTCTTAAAGAAGAGCGTATTGTTGATCGTATGGTTGAGCATGGCGTACTTCTTAAAGAGGAGTGTCATGTTGATCATATGATTGAGCATGGTGTACTTCTTAAAGAAGAGTGTCTTCTGGATCATATGGTTGAGCATGGTGTACTTCTTAAAGAAGAGTGTCTTCTGGATGGTATGGTTGAGCATGGCGTACTTCTTAAAGAAGAGTGTCTGGTTGATCGTATGGTTGAGCATGGCGTAGTTCTTAAAGAAGAGTGTCTGGTTGATTGTATGGTTGAGCATGGCGTACTTCTTAAGAAGATTCTCTGGTTGATCGTATGGTTGAGCATGGCGTACTTCTTAAAGAAGAGTGTCTTCTGGATTGTATGGTTGAGCATGGCGTACTTCTTAAAGAAGAGTGTCTGGTTGATCGTATGGTTGAGCATGGTGTAGTTCTTAAAGAAGAGTGTCTGGTTGATCGTATGGTTGAGCATGGCGTACTTCTTAAAGAAGAGTGTCTGGTTGATCGTATGGTTGAGCATGGCGTAGTTCTTAAAGAAGAGTGTCTGGTTGATCATATGGTTGAGCATGGCGTACTTCTTAAGAAGAGTCTCTGGTTGATCGTATGGTTGAGCATTGCGTTCTTCTTAAAGAAGAGTGTCTTCTGGATCGTATGGTTGAGCATGGCGTACTTCTTAAAGTAGAGTGTCTGGTTGATCGTATGGTTGAGCATGGCGTACTTCTTAAAGAAGAGTGTCTTGTTGATCGTATGGTTGAGCATGGCGTACTTCTTAAAGAAGAGTGTCTGGTTGATCGTATGGTTGAGCATGGCGTACTTCTTAAAGAAGAGTGTCTGGTTGATCGTATGGTTGAGCATGGCGTAGTTCTTAAAGAAGAGTGTCTGGTTGATCGTATGGTTGAGCATGGCGTACTTCTTAAGAATATTCTCTGGTTGATCGTATGGTTGAGCATGGCGTACTTCTTAAAGAAGAGTGTCTTCTGGATCGTATGGTTGAGCATGGCGTACTTCTTAAAGAAGAGTGTCTTCTGGATCGTATGGTTGAGCATGGTGTACTTCTTAAAGAAGAGTGTCTGGTTGATCATATGGTTGAGCATGGTGTAGTTCTTAAAGAAGAGTGTCTTCTGGATCGTATGGTTGCCCACTACGAGTAATGAGGTTCAGGTGGGGCTAGTCTCCCAGGTAGTGGAGGAGATGCCCACTACAAGTAATGAGGTTCAGGTGGAGCTAGGCTCCCAAGTAGTGGAGGAGATACCCACCATGAGTAATGGGGTACAGGAGGTAGTTCTTGTGGAGCTAGGCTCCCAGGGAGTGGAGGAGATGCCCACTACGAGTAGTGGGGTACAGGAGGGGGTTCATGTGGAGCTAGGCTCCCAGGTAGTGGAGGAGATGCCCACTACGAGTAGTGGGGTACAGGAGGAGGTTCATGTGGAGCTAGGCTCCCAGGTAGTGGAGGAGATTCCCACTACGAGTAATGATGTTCAGGTGAGGCTAGTCTCCCAGGTAGTGGAGGAGATGCCCACTACAAGTAAATGAGGTTCAGGTGGAGCTAGTCTCCCAGGTAGTGGAGGAGATGCCCACTACGAGTAAATAGGTTCAGGTGGAGCTAGGCTCCCAGGTAGTGGAGGAGATGCCCACTACGAGTAATGAGGTTCAGGTGGGGCTAGTCTCTCAGGTAGTGGAGGAGATGCCCACTACGAGTAATGAGGTTCAGGTGGGGCTAGTCTCTCAGGTAGTGGAGGAGATGCCCACTACGAGTAATGAGGTTCAGGTGGGGCTAGTCTCCCAGGTAGTGGAGGAGATGCCCACTACGAGTAATGAGGTTCAGGTGGGGCTAGTCTCCCAGGTAGTGGAGGAGATGCCCACTACGAGTAATGAGGTTCAGGTGGGGCTAGTCTCCCAGGTAGTGGAGGAGATGCCCACTACGAGTAATGAGGTTCAGGTGGGGCTAGTCTCTCAGGTAGTGGAGGAGATGCCCACTACGAGTAATGAGGTTCAGGTGGGGCTAGTCTCCCAGGTAGTGGAGGAGATGCCCACTACGAGTAATGAGGTTCAGGTGGGGCTAGTCTCCCAGGTAGTGGAGGAGATGCCCACTACGAGTAATGAGGTTCAGGTGGGGCTAGTCTCCCAGGTAGTGGAGGAGATGCCCACTACGAGTAATGAGGTTCAGGTGGGGCTAGTCTCCCAGGTAGTGGAGGAGATGCCCACTACGAGTAATGAGGTTCAGGTGGGGCTAGTCTCTCAGGTAGTGGAGGAGATGCCCACTACGAGTAATGAGGTTCAGGTGGGGCTAGTCTCTCAGGTAGTGGAGGAGATGCCCACTACGAGTAATGAGGTTCAGGTGGGGCTAGTCTCTCAGGTAGTGGAGGAGATGCCCACTACGAGTAATGAGGTTCAGGTGGGGCTAGTCTCTCAGGTAGTGGAGGAGATGCCCACTACGAGTAATGAGGTTCAGGTGGGGCTAGTCTCTCAGGTAGTGGAGGAGATGCCCACTACGAGTAATGAGGTTCAGGTGGGGCTAGTCTCTCAGGTAGTGGAGGAGATGCCCACTACGAGTAATGAGGTTCAGGTGGGGCTAGTCTCCCAGGTAGTGGAGGAGATGCCCACTACGAGTAATGAGGTTCAGGTGGGGCTAGTCTCTCAGGTAGTGGAGGAGATGCCCACTACGAGTAATGAGGTTCAGGTGGGGCTAGTCTCCCAGGTAGTAGAGGAGATGCCTGGTATGAGTGATGGGGTGCAAGTGGGGAGTGTTGAAAGGGAGTTGGCAGAGTGGAGTCAGTTGTCTGGGGCCTCAGCTGAGGAGGATCAGGAGAAGGATATCTCTTTTGATATGATAGCAGCTGGTGACAACTCAATTTACGATCTAGAGGAGGTAAATGGGTTTCTGGATCAGACTTTTGGGAAATCTGTCAAATTGACAGATTATTTTGATGTTGATAAGTTTGTGAGGTCAGCTGGGATGTTACAGAAGACGGTGGAGTTAGACCAATTGAGTGAGAAGAAGCGTTTTCCCTTGAGGAAATGTGTTACTGCTGTTGCAGCAGCAAAAGGTGGTGGGAAACGTGGTCAGGTTAATAAGAGAAGATTAAAATAATGATGATGAAAATTCTTCATAGGGTGTATTTTTTCTCTTTTGGTTTCTCTGTGGTTTCGTCTGCTTTTCTTTTCTATTTTCTACATGGAGGTACTAAGGGTAGGTTCTCTCAATATTAATGGGGGAAGGGACAGGAATAAGAGCGCTTGGGTATTAGAAGTAATAAAACAGAAAAGGCTTAATGTAGTTTTCCTACAGGAGACACATAGTGATGAGGAAAATGAGGTTGACTGGGGTATGTGGTGGAGGGGCAGCATGTACTCAGTCATGGTACTAATTTCAGTGCTGGGGTGGCAATCTTGTTTTCCTCAGGTTTAGCGGTGACTGTGGTATCTACAACAGAGATTGTCAAGGGTCAGGTTTTATTGGTCAAGGTGGATGTTATATTTTTTTTAATTTGTTTTATGTTTATGCTCCTAATGAGGGTACAGATGTACAGATGTATTTGATCAAATAAAGGAAACCTTAAGACAGTGTGACCAAGAGGGGTGTATGGTTTTAGGGGGTGACTGGAACTGGACAGTGGATTTTCCTGTTGACCGCACTGCTGAAGAACCTCACCAGCCACTTGACTGTCTGGCCTATTAACTGAGTTTGAGCTTTCTGATGTATGGAGAGTAAGGAATGTGAAAGTTAGGCAGTACACATGGCTAAAAGTTAATTGCAGCAAGGTTAGACAGGTTGTATGTATCTGAGCAATACTGTAGTAGGGTTGGAAGGTGTGACATTACTCCTGTGGGTTTCTCTGATCATCATATTGTACTGTTGATATTCACTTGTCCTGTCCACGAAGGTCATCACCTTACTGGTATTTTAATGTTACATTATTACATGATGTCATGTTTTGTGAAAGTTTTGTGTTGTTTTGGAGAAAATGGAGGGTTACAAAAGGGAATTTTGAGTCCTTGAGACAATGGTGGGAGGTTGGGAAGGAACAAATACGATTATTTTGTCAACAGTATACTGCTCTGTCTCAAATTGAAGTTAAAGAGACTATCAAGGCCCTTGAACAGGACATCAAGTCTATTGAATTGAAGCTGCTCACTCAGAACAACCCTGGAGTAGTCATGAACTTACAGGACAAGAGACATGAACTGAGGTCGTTTCTGCATGAAAGAGTGAAGGGTGCCTTGATTAGGTCTCGTTTCGCTTCCCTCAAGGATATGGATGCTCCTAGCGCTTTTTTTAAACCTAGGACAGTTGACATTGCAACGTAAACAGATGGTCTGCCTTCATCTCCCTGATGGGAAGGTGACCACGGATGACAGTGAAATATGTCAACATGCTGTGGATTTCTACTCGGCCCTTTATAAGGCGGAGGATTGTGACTCTCTGTGTACTGAACAGTTGTTACACGGTCTTCCTCAATTGAGACCTGAGCAGAAAGTCGCATTGGACTCTGACATTACACTGCAAGAGCTGTCCACAGCAGTTATGCAGCTCTCAACAGGCCGAGCCCCTGGCATCGATGGTTTACCATCTGAGTTTTATAAGCACTTTTGGGGGACTATTGGGGAGGATTTTAATGAAGTGGTGTGTGAATCTTTTCATGAGGGTTCTCTTCCTGTATCCTGTCAACGTGCAGTGCTTTCACTGTTGCCAAAAAAGGGGGATTTGTCTCTCATAAAAAATTGGAGACCTGTTGCTTTGCTGGGAAAATGTCTCTCAAACAGGCTGAAAGAGTATCTGGGATTGTTGGTCCACAAGGACCAGTCCTACTGTGTACCTGATCGCTCTATTGTTGATAACTTGTTTTTGATAAGAGATGTTTTAGACATTTGTAAACTATCTGATGTAAATGTGGGTTTACTTTCTTTGGAATAGGAGAAGGCTTTTGATCGTGTGGACCACCAGTACTTGTTTAAAACAATGAAAGCCTTTGGGTTTGGGGATGTTTTTTGTCTGTCTGCTGGGGCCTCGTGTATGGTGAAGGTGGGGGGGTGGTTTGAGTTGCTCCATCCCTGTCCAAAGGGGCATCAGGCAGGGATGCACAATTTCAGGGCAGTTATATAGTTTTGGCGATTGAACCAATGCTTTGTTTTTTAAGAGTGAGGCTTACTGGTTTCTCTGTGCCAGGTGTAATGAAGGGTCCCACGATAGCACTGTCTCTGTATGCAGATGATGTGACAGTTTTTATTACAGGGGGTGAAGATGTTAAGGTTCTCTCAAACGCTTTAAAGGTGTATGAGGGGGCACCCTCAGCTAGAATTGGGGAAAGAGTGAATTGCTGTGGGCAGGTCAGCTTCAAACGGGGTCCGCTCCACGGTTACCAGGGGGGCTTCAGACGGGGTCCGCTCCACGGTTACCAGGGGGGCTTCAGACGGTGTCCTCTCCACGGTTACCAGGGGGGCTTCAGACGGGGTCCGCTCCACGGTTACCAGGGGGGCTTCAGATGGGGTCCGTTCCACGGTTACCAGGGGGGCTTCAGACGGTGTCCGCTCCACGGTTACCAGGGGGGCTTCAGACTGGGTCCGCTCCACGGTTACCAGGGGGGCTTCAGACGGGGTCCGCTCCACGGTTACCAGGGGGGCTTCAGACTGGGTCCGCTCCAAGGTTACCAGGGGGGCTTCAGACGGGGTCCGCTCCACGGTTACCAGGGGGGCTTCAGTGGGGCAGAGATGGGATGAAGACTTTGGTTTTTGTTTCTAGGCTCTGATGTCTTTCAGAAAAAGAACTGGGAGGGTGTATTGGAGAAAGTGTTTGCCAGACTGTCAAGATGGAAATGGGTGATGCCCCAGCTGTCTTATAGGGGAAGGGTCCTGGTAGCTAATAATCTTGCTGCCTCTACCCTGTGGCACAGACGAATGATTTTGCAGCCACCAAAGGGTCTGATACAAGAGCTTCAGAGGACCCTTGTCAATTTCTTCTGGTCTGGACAACACTGGATTAAAGCTGCAGCCCTGTACCTGCCACTGCACGAGGGTGAACATTTCCTCTAGACTCATGGCTTTCCGGCTTCAAGCAGCCCAGAGATTGTTGTACAGAGACGGTTCTAGCTGGGTCGAAACAGCCTACATACTGATGAGGAGAGCGGGCTGTTTGGGCTTAGACATGCACCCTTTCCTCTTAAAGCTGGAGGGGGGTGATTTGCCTGGCCTGACTCCATTTTATGAGTCTGTTATGCAGGCTTGGAGAGTCCTTGTCAAGTCCCGTAAGGCCTGCACGCCATGTTTTGGGTTCAGCTAGCCTTCGTTCATGCCTGTTAGGTGTGGGGTGTACCAAGCTGGGTCATCTGATGCGGAGCAGGAGCAGATCGTTGGAGGAGCTGGGAGAAAGAGCGGGGATCCGATCATCTCGCCTACTGAGGAAGGTCGTCGCTGAGGTCTGCGACTCCTTGCCAGTGCTTCATCTGCAGTATGTGACTGATACTTCCAATTCTGATCGGTGGAAGGAGGGTCTGGATCATGTGTACCCTGCACTGATTGTTAGTTCTGCGATGGGGGCATTCGAGGAGGATGTGGGGATGCTGCTTTCCTTCGATACCCCGGAGCTGGAGGAGTTCAAGGAGGTGGGAAAGAAGGCCATGTACAGAATATGTGTAAAGGTGTCCCATGCCTCTCCCCTGGAAGGGGTCAAATCGACGAGGTGGGCGGATGTGCTTGGTCCAGGTGCCTCTCCAAAAGGCTGTTGGCGATCATTATACAAACTGCCTATTGGTAAGAGGACAGCTGACCTCCATTGGAGGATCATACATGGAGCTATAGCCACCAACATGCATCTGGTACACCTGGACCCTGCTGTTGGGGAAGGGTGTCCATTCTGTGCTGAGTCTGAAACTCTGGCACATCTGTTTTTACTGTGTCCCAGGTTGGTCGGGATGATTGACCTGATCACTGATTGGTTCTCAACATTGGGGGAGGTTTTCTCTTCCCAACTGTATATATTTGGGCCAAAGTACAGGTTCAGTCAAAAGGGTGTAGTTGTGTTGCTTAATTTTGTGTTAGGGGCAGCAAAATTAGTGATATGGAAGACCAGAAAGAACAGTATTCGGGGACAGGTGTCTGTGGATGTGGTGGGAATGCTGGAGGGAATTTTGGCAGCGAGACTAAAAGTTGACTTTGCCTATTATAAACTTGTCAATAATATTGATCTGTTTTTGAGTATATGGGGTATTCAGAGGCTGTTGTGTTTAGTTACTGTGGAGGAGGAATTGGAGTAGTGTTTTTAATTGATGTGTAACTGGTGTTTTGTATGAGTATTTATTGTGTGGTGGGCCCCCAGACCCAATAAAGATGATTTAAAACTCAAAACTCTCTCTCTCTCTCTCCCTCTCTCTCTCAGTCCCTCTCTCCGTCCAATGTCGCCATGGTAACAGTGCTGAGTGCACCCTCTCTACACTCCCCCTTTCTCGCTCGTCTTATTCAGACCAGATCTGTTATTTCCAGCTCTATATTCAGATGCACCATTTGTATTCTATTCTATGTTATACTGGTATGAGAGAGGACTTGATAGTTTTTAGTGTTTTATTTTTCTGTTATTTGTGTTTTTACAACGTGACTTTATAGCGTGACCTATCAATAGTCTGAACTTTCTGAGATGATCACAGTTTCTTAGATAAACAGGCCTCATAACTGCACAGCTATAAACAACTAATGTTATCATTCTCCTTCTTCGTGTCTTTCTTTGGCAGCAGCCCAACTAGCATGTCCTCCTCAGTGACTGCTTCCTGAGAATCAAGAGGACCAGAGCGAGAGCGTCCAATCACAACCAGGCCTCCACCAGCACATCTGTCCAGTGAGAGAGAGAGAGAGATAGAGAGAAAAGGAGTGCAGGAAGGAGAGGGGGAGAGAGTGAGAACAGTCGATGGATGCTGTCTGGATTGAGGGGACAGCGCATTCTTCATTAACGAGGAAAAGAAAGATTTCTAAATGGAGTCGAAGGATAGAAACTCGGCGGCAGGTAAGTCTTACCTCAGCTAATGTAAATGTATACCTTGGTAACGCAATGGGGTCCCACTTTACATCAAGTGGCACTATAATCAATGTATTTACGTGGTTATTACATAGGCAGGTACAGTGTGATTACATTGCAGGTACACATTAATAGTATTTACAACTCTTCTACCTGAGGGCGCTTTGCACAATTTCAAATATTTGCAAATGAAGTCACAATGGAGGTACATGTGTCATCTAGAACAGCAGGTATGGCCTAGGGTGAGATGGAGCCAAATAAAATTAAACTGTTCTGATGTTATCGCAGGTGTAGCAAAATGCTTTTGTCCCTAGTTCCAACAGTGCAGTAATAACTAACAATACAAAACAATACAGGCAAATACCATAAATGTAAAGAAAGGAAGGAAGAAATATGGGAATATTAGAATGAGCAATGTCAGAGTCCGGAATATAAATCTATATGTATATGATGGTGTGTATAGACATTATAGACACTATATGAATAGAAAATGTGTGTACAGCAGTAGTTGTATAGGATGAGCCTTGACTAGAATACAGTATATACATATGAAGTGGGTAAAACAGTATGTTAACATGACCAGTGTTCCATGACTCTGTACACAGGGCAGCAGCCTCTAAGCTGCAGAGTAGAGTACCGGGTGGTAGCGGGCCAGTAACAGTGACTAAGTTCAGGGCAGGGTGCTGGGCAGAGGCCTACAAAGGCATCATGTAAAAGCACAGGTTTTAGCACCACTTCATGTACAAGGGGACCAGAGGGGTATACTATGGTGGTGGTGGAGGTAAGAAGAGGATAGGAACACTGATACTGTATAGGATTGATTGTATAAGCCTAAATGGTTGGTTGATTGATTGATTTTCGACAATGAACACAGAATGCACTGTTGAGCTTTGTTCCTGTATGTGCTGATGACGCTGCGCTGTGTGTGTGTGTGTGTGTGTGTGTGTGTGTGTGTGTGTGTGTGTGTGTGTGTGTGTGTGTGTGTGTGTGTGTGTGTGTGTGTGTGTGTGTGTGTGTGTGTGTGTGTGTGTGTGTGTGTGTGTGTGCGTGTGTGTTGTGTATTCTGCGCTAGCCCTGTCTATGCTGATTATGTGGGGGAGAGAGTGGTGTCATGGTCATGAATATGGAGCACATTGAGGTTCTCAGTGTAATTTTTTGTGTTCACCATCAATTCCTTCCCGTTAAGACGAGTCAGCAGTGTCGTCCAACCCCTCTTCCAAGGACACCTCATATAACCACTTATACACCTCATCTCTCTGCCTCTTTCTCTCTCTCTCTTTCTCGCTCTTTCTGCCTCTCTCTGCCCCTCTCTTTCTCTGCATCTCTCTCTCTGCATCTCTTTCTGCCTCTTTCTCTCTCTTTATCTCTCTCTGCCTCTTTCTCGCTCTCTTGCTCTCTGCCTCTTTCTCTCTCTCTGCATCTCTCTCTGCATCTCTCTCTGCCTCTATCTCTCTGCATCTCTCTCTGCCTCTATCTTTCTCTCTCTCTCTCTTTTTTCTCTCTCTTTTTTCTCTATCCTCTTTCTCTCTTCTCTTTCTCTCGCTCTCTCTCTCTTTCTCTCTCTGCCTCGTTCTCTCTCTCTCTCTCTTTCTCTCTCTCTCTCTGCATCTCTCTCTGCCTCTGTCTCTCTCTCTGCCTCTGTCTCTCTCTCCTCCCTCTCCCTCATCTCTCCCCTTTCTCCCTCTTTCTATCTCATCTCTTGATCTCTTGTCTCTACTGCACTTCTCACTTTTCTTCATCCTTGTCCCTCTACTTCTCATCCCTCCCCTCCCTCTCCCTCTCTCATCCTCCTCTGCCCTCCTCTCTAGGGATGGTTTGTGAGAAGGGGATCCAGATCCTCCTCACCACCGTGGGGGCCTTTGCAGCCTTCTGCCTGATGACGGTTTCTATAGGGACGGACTACTGGCTGTACTCCCGCGCCTCCATCTGCAACAGCACCCGCAACCACTCAGACGACCCCCACAACAAGGACAAGAAGGACCCCGGAGCCCTCACCCACTCTGGCCTCTGGAGGATCTGCTGCCTGGAAGGTAGGCTACTTAAATGCTACTGACACACCATCTTGGATATGTGGTTGGAGTGGGAGAGGATGGATAGAGGGTAGACGGAAGCGTGTGTGTGTGTGTGTGTGTGTGTGTGTGTGTGTGTGTGTGTGTGTGTGTGTGTGTGTGTGTGTGTGTGTGTGATGTTGGAGGGGATGAGTTAGGACTGGTTCCATTTGAGCCTTTTGTTCTAATGTCCATTCTAGATTTAAAGGTACACGATGCAGAAATCACTCTGCCATTTCCTGGTTGCTAAAATTCTAATAGTTCGCCTAATTTTAGTTTATGTGACAAAACAAGCAGGTACAGTGTAGAGAATCATTGTACCATCTAAACCGCTATTTTCCATAACCCAAAAATATTGTATTTTCAGCTGTTTGAAGCTGGTGTACAAAACCAAAAGTGAAAGACGCAAAAACAAAACTTAAGAATGGGGAGCATAGAAATAGCTCATATAGAACAGATCTATCACTTTTTACTTTACTGACTTTATTGTCCCCATGGGGAGATTTTGTTGCAGTGTCATGCACATGTTTAAAGTGGCGTTTAATTACAAAACAAATTGACAATACAACTTTCATAACAGTTACATACCGATAAAAAGAGGCTAGCCTGCTGGCCTTTCTGGGTTGATAGGAAAATTAGCCAAAGCTATTTAGGAGGGATGTCACACCTGGCACAAGTTATTGTCTAGTTCCCTTTTTCCTGCCGAGGGGTGCCCTATACCTGCGCCAGAGGGGAGTGATACAAAGTCTGGGTACAGAGTGTGTCTTGGGTCTAAAATGATTTTAAACTTGCTTTCAATGAGAATGACAGATATATAACTCGCATTTCTATGTGAATTTGGTTGGGTCACCCAAAAAGTGCCATATTTAAGTTTTTATGAGATTAGATACTATAAATACTATGTATAATATATTGAATGTAATAGTTGGTTATATTGGTAATAGTTGGTAATAGCTGGTTATAGTTGGTAATAGCTGGTGTCATGACGTTGGCCTCTTTGGGTATAGCAACCCCCACCCCCCTTTCCATGCCTCCCCCTTGCCTCCTTCAACTAGTTGCTGTGGTCAGAGAGACGTCGTAAATTCCTGAGGATCTCCTCATGGACACACAGTATAAGAGGCAGAGTACATTTTCATAGAGGACAAAGGAATTCCTTCCACCTCACAGAACTTGAGGTACGAACAAATTTCATGTTCCCGGAGAAAGTATAAAAGATCGGTGAAGAATCCAGCTACGAACTGGTCTGTTTGTCACATCTTGGGGAAGCTCATGGGAGACGGTGTGGCCACATTACCATAACGCTGTTTATAATAGCCCCTTGTTGTATAAGATGAATGAGTGAGTATGATACTGTTTGTATAATTGTGTAATATAATTTTGGACTGTTTAATGAAGAAAAATACATTTCCCTTTTGATTTGAACTAAATCAGAGGACCGCCCCTGAGCCCAGTTAGGGTCAGGCCTCCTGGGACAGCCCTTTTCGTCCCTTCCGAATAAAACCCCCACTTGGGTTTTCAGCAGACGGAGCTTACCTCAGTTACAAGATGGCTAAAGGTTGCAGACCCTGTTTTTCTCCATTAGGAGGACAAAGGTTGTAGACCATTGCTGAATCTTTTAACCATACCATGTGGTTAAACTCTTAGACTATCGATACTGACTAAGAATAAGAACAAGTCTTTGATATTAATTACTAGTCTGCAGCTAGGAATTCGGTATTATTGAACGCAAAGAACGACAACCGCCGAAACATTCATTCTATAATGAAACGAATGAATGTCACTCTGAAATATCCACTACAACCACAACAGAGAGAGAGGGGGGGAGAGACGGAGAATTCTACAAAAGAAATGAACTTTTCACCAGCGATCAAGACGACACACTGAGCGTAAATATATATATTGATTGCAATTGTTCCCGAATGAGTGAGAGTTCAAGTGCAAAGGATTAGCATTTCAATTGTTATAATTATCACTTTGTAGTGACTTCTTAGTTGACCCCCACTTCCCCTTTTGTCTAAAAAGCCGCGATACCGGTTTAGCCCACTAGGGCACATTCTCCCATCATTTCTTGTAACCACATTTGCCTTGTTTGTTTGTTTGTTTATGCATTTCTGTGAATTACTTAGTTAGTAATAAATAAATGATTTAAGACAATTGATGTATGGATGGCTCATAGTGAAGACTGGGTTCGTGCAGATAACCAACAATTTACGACGTTTGGAATGAGACTAACGTGAGGTAAAGTAAATCATTCATTAATCAGAAGACTATGGATCAGATATGAAAATATCTGAAACGTTATATTAGGAAATTGTAACCTTGTAATCTGAATATTTTTCCTTGGTGCCCCAACTTCCTAGTTAATTAGTTGGTGCCCCGACTTCCTAGTTAATTACTAATTACAGAGAATCTTTGATAACAAATTAAGTCTTCAGTTAATGATAGTAAAGACACGACACTGGTAATAGCTGTTAATAAATGGTAATAGCTAGTAATAGGTGGTAATATAGGTAATAGATGGTAATAGCTGGTAATAGTTGGTAATAGCTGGTAATAGTTGGTAATAGCTGGTAATAGTTGGTAATATAGGTAATACTTGGTAATAGCTGGTAATAGCTGGTAATAGCTGGTAATAGTTGATAAAAGTTGATAATAGTTGGTAATAGCTGGTAATAGTTGGTAATAGTTGGTAATAGCTGGTATGATCAAAGTAAGGACTGTGGCCATTTTGGATCTGATGCAATTCCAGTGCAGACCTCATGTCTGTGTCCTAATGCACTTTAAAGGAATAAGGACTGAATGGAATGGAGGGTCCATTACAGGGAAGCTCAGGGTTGATGTTGTGCAGTTGTTTCGTGTGAGATGAGAGTGAATGGATGGTATGTTACCATATGTTTCAGTGGAATTATGTAGTCAGCAGTGCTGCCGTAAAGGTCATCACTCAGCAATGCACATGCTGAGTTTATGAGCTCCTTGGAAGATCTGGAACGTGGAAATGCTGGAAGAGGAAACTCTTTCCTAGACTTTCCCAGTGGACTGATGTTTCTGTTGAATGATTTTCAAGGAGCATCAAATCAATTGTTATTGGTCACATACACGTGTTTAGCAGATGTTATTGCAGGTGTAGTGAAATGCTTGTGCTTCTAGTTCCTACAATGCAGCAGTATCTTACAAGTAATATCTAATAATTTTGCAACATATACCTGTAACCCTCTCACCAGGCTCAAATTTGACTCTCACGATATTACCTTACATAGAATATCTCAACAGCATGGGATGTTAGGAGAGAAGGACATCTCCAATAAGAATCCCTGTTGTAAACTATCTAGGGTGATGACAACTAGGGTATTAACTTCAGATGGAATGATTATAGGTTTCTGTTATTGTATAAGGATATACTTTCCCATGCATTATATTCAATTGAGACAGTAAATGACTCCACCAAGGCAACATACATAAGTTTCAAGATGTGTATTATTACATTTTCAATGCACCACATCAAAATACATAAAAGTAATAATCCCCAATGAGTCGTGCACAACGCATGTCCAAATTATTTCAAGCTTTCTTAACCCGTTGGCGCGCGTTGGAGCTCAACAACAACAACAATGATGACACACTTAAAGTCCAGAAGCACCCCACCGTTGTAGTTACTCACCACTCGTAGGTATTCCCTCTGCGAAGTGTGGCAGTTCTGTGCAGGTTTCCTCACAAGATCCACAGCAAACACAGCTATCAATGCAGACAGTACTCTTAGCAGTAACAGATGGGAACATGAACTCGTTAATCTTTCCCAAGCAATTCTCTCTGTGTCACATGATGCAAGGCTAACCTCAAGGCTGTCCAATACCTCCACAATGAGAAGGTTGCTTCAGTCTTTTCTCTTTCTTAACAAAATTATAACAACTCTCTGATAAAATAAAATCGGTATGTCCCTTCAAAACTCAGTAGGTATGGGTTTTGTTCTATCTATTGTTCTATTATTGTTCTATTATTGTTCTATTATCGTCTTCTGTTATAATTCTTCTTCACCAACGGTCATAATGTAACGTTCATCCTTTTCTCAACGCCACTCTCTCTCTTTTTTTCCCAGGCCTCCTGTTAACCAGGTCAGCTCTCCCATGTTAAGCCACAGCTTAACAAGCGACCTCATTGGTCAAAACTTAAACTTAAAAGTAAACCAACCTATTCACTTATACATAAAATAAATATTTCATCAAAAGAAATGCATTAACCACATTACAATTCGGGAGCAATTCAATCACCTTTTAAATCTAATACCAATTAATTATAACAGATAATCTTAATCCCAATACACAGAAACCTAAGTAAAGGAATGGAATTAAGAATATATAAATATATGAACAAGCAATGTCAGAGTAGCATAGACTAACATACAGTAGAATAGTATAGAATACAGTATATACGCTACCGTTCAAAAGTTTGGGGTAACTTAGAACTGTCCTTATTTTTGAAAGAAAAACACTTTTTTTGTCCATTACAATAACATCAAATTGATCATGAATACAGTGTAGACATTGTTAATGTTGTAAATGACTCTTGTAGCTGGAAACAGATGGTTTTTTAATGGAATATCTACATAAGCGTACAGAGGCCCATTATCAGCAACCATCACTCCTGTGTTCCAATGGCATGTTGTGTTTGCTAATCCAGGTTTATCATTTTAAAAGGCTAGTTGATCATTAGAAAACCCTTTTGTAATTATGTTAGCACAGCTGAAAACTGTAGTGCTGATTAAAGAAGCAATAAAACTGGCTTTCTTTAGACTAGTTGAGTATCTGGAGCATCAGCATTTGTGGGTTCGATTACAGGCTCAAAATGGCCAGAAACAAAGACCTTTCTTCTGAAACTCGTCAGTCTATTCTTGTTCTGAGAAATGAAGGCTATTCATTCGAGAAATTGCCAAGCAACTGAATATCTCGTAAAACGTTGTGTACCATTCCCTTCACAGAACATCGCAAACTGTCTCTAACCAGAATAGAAAGAGGAATGGGAGGCCCTGGTGCACAACTGAGCAAGAGGACAGATACATTAGAGTGTCTAGTCCTCAACTGGCAGCTTCATTAAATAGTACCCACAATACACCAGTCTCAACGTCAACAGTGATGAGGCGACTCTGGAATTCTGGACTTCTAGAGAGAGTTGCAAAGAAAAAGCCATATCTCAGACTGGACAATAAAAAGAAAAAATTAAGATGGGAAAAAGAGCACATACACTGGACAGAGGAACTCTGCCTAGAAAGCCAGCATCCCGGATTCCTGCCACTCTGGATCATTACACCGGATCATTCTCCTGGAACAACGCAGCTAGCTAGCTGCAAACAAGTGGCTGCTGTTAGCTCTGTCCCGAAGCAGCACCATCTAACTTTGAGCTATCCTCGAGCTAGGCCCATATACCAGCTAATTCTAGGGATAAATTACCTCCTTTGCCCTTTATTGTTGACACGGAGCCCCACCGATCCATCACGACTGGACTGCCGCCGTGATTGCCCGATGTGGTCTCAACAGGCTATTCTGTTACGATGTCGCCGAAGAACCATCTACTAGCCCCCGCCCGCTAGCTTTTCTGAACACTGTGTCCCCTGCTCGCCTAGCGTAGTAGTGACTACCAAACAGCACCCTGACTCACCTATTGCTGCTCTTTTGAATCTATGATCACACAGCTGATTCCCCCTGGACTGTTTAAATAGCACGGTACCTCATTTTACATTTACATTTAAGTCATTTAGCAGACGCTCTTATCCAGAGCGACTTACAAATTGGTGAATTCACCTTCTGACATCCAGTGGAACAGCCACTTTACAATAGTGCATCTAAGTCATTAAGGGGGGGGGTGAGAAGGATTACTTATCCTATCCTAGGTATTCCTTGAAGAGGTGGGGTTTCAGGTGTCTCCGGAAGGTGGTGATTGACTCCGCTGTCCTGGCGTCGTGAGGGAGTTTGTTCCACCATTGGGGGGCCAGAGCAGCGAACAGTTTTGACTGGGCTGAGCGGGAACTGTACTTCCTCAATGGTAGGGAGGCGAGCAGGCCAGAGGAGGATGAACGCAGTGCCCTTGCTTGGGTGTAGGGCCTGATCAGAGCCTGGAGGTACTGCGGTGCCGTTCCCCTCACAGCTCCGTAGGCAAGCACCATGGTCTTGTAGCGGATGCGAGCTTCAACTGGAAGCCAGTGGAGAGAGCGGAGGAGCGGGGTGACGTGAGAGAACTTGGGAAGGTTGAACACCAGACGGGCTGCGGCGTTCTGGATGAGTTGTAGGGGTTTAATGGCACAGGCAGGGAGCCCAGCCAACAGCGAGTTGCAGTAATCCAGACGGGAGATGACAAGTGCCTGGATTAGGACCTGCGCCGCTTCCTGGGTGAGGCAGGGTCGTACTCTGCGGATGTTGTAGAGCATGAACCTACAGGAACGGGCCACCGCCATGATGTTGGTTGAGAACGACAGGGTGTTGTCCAGGATCACGCCAAGGTTCTTAGCGCTCTGGGAGGAGGACACAATGGAGTTGTCAACCGTGATGGCGAGATCATGGAACGGGCAGTCCTTCCCCGGGAGGAAGAGCAGCTCCGTCTTGCCGAGGTTCAGCTTGAGGTGGTGATCCGTCATCCACACTGATATGTCTGCCAGACATGCAGAGATGCGATTCGCCACCTGGTCATCAGAAGGGGGAAAGGAGAAGATTAATTGTGTGTCGTCTGCATAGCAATGATAGGAGAGACCATGTGAGGTTATGACAGAGCCAAGTGACTTGGTGTATAGCGAGAATAGGAGAGGGCCTAGAACAGAGCCCTGGGGGACACCAGTGGTGAGAGCGCGTGGCGAGGAGACAGATTCTCGCCACGCCACCTGGTAGGAGCGACCTGTCAGGTAGGACGCAATCCAAGCGTGGGCCGCGCCGGAGATGCCCAACTCGGAGAGGGTGGAGAGGAGGATCTGATGGTTCACAGTATCGAAGGCAGCCGATAGGTCTAGAAGGATGAGAGCAGAGGAGAGAGAGTTAGCTTTAGCAGTGCGGAGCGCCTCCGTGATGCAGAGAAGAGCAGTCTCAGTTGAATGACTAGTCTTGAAACCTGACTGATTTGGATCAAGAAGGTCATTCTGAGAGAGATAGAGGGAGAGCTGGCCAAGGACGGCACATTCAAGAGTTTTGGAGAGGAAAGAAAGAAGGGATACTGGTCTGTAGTTGTTGACATCGGAGGGATCGAGTGTAGGTTTCTTCAGAAGGGGTGCAACTCTCGCTCTCTTGAAGACGGAAGGGACGTAGCCAGCGGTCAGGGATGAGTTGATGAGCGAGGTGAGGTAAGGGAGAAGGTCCCCGGAAATGGTCTGGAGGAGAGAGGAGGGGATAGGGTCGAGCGGGCAGGTTGTTGGGCGGCCGGCCGTCACAAGAAGCGAGATTTCATCTGGAGAGAGAGGGGAGAAAGAGGTCAGAGCACAGGGTAGGGCAGTGTGAGCAGAACCAGCGGTGTCGTTTGACTTAGCAAACGAGGATCGGATGTCGTCGACCTTCTTTTCAAAATGGTTGACGAAGTCATCTGCAGAGAGGGAGGAGGGGGGAGGGGGAGGAGGATTCAGAAGGGAGGAGAAGGTGGCAAAGAGCTTCCTAGGGTTAGAGGCAGATGCTTGGAATTTAGAGTGGTAGAAAGTGGCTTTAGCAGCAGAGACAGAGGAGGAAAATGTAGAGAGGAGGGAGTGAAAGGATGCCAGGTCCGCAGGGAGGCGGGTTTTCCTCCATTTCCGCTCGGCTGCCCGGAGCTCTGTTCTGTGAGCTCGCAATGAGTCATCGAGCCACGGAGCGGGAGGGGAGGACCGAGCCGGCCTGGAGGATAGGGGACATAGAGAGTCAAAGGATGCAGAAAGGGAAGAGAGGAGGGTTGAGGAGGCAGAGTCAGGAGAAAGGTTGGAGAAGGTATGAGCAGAGGGAAGAGATGAAAGGATGGAAGAGGAAAGAGTAGCGGGGGAGAGAGAGCGAAGGTTGGGACGGCGCGATACCATCCGAGTAGGGGCAGTGTGGGAAGTGTTGGATGAGAGCGAGAGGGAAAAGGATACAAGGTAGTGGTCGGAGACTTGGAGGGGAGTTGCAGTGAGGTTAGTGGAAGAACAGCATCTAGTAAAGATGAGGTCGAGCGTATTGCCTGCCTTGTGAGTAGGGGGAAGGTGAGAGGGTGAGGTCAAAGAGGAGAGGAGTGGAAAGAAGGAGGCAGAGAGGAATGAGTCAAAGGTAGACGTGGGGAGGTTAAAGTCGCCCAGGACTGTGAGAGGTGAGCCGTCCTCAGGAAAGGAGCTTATCAAGGCATCAAGCTCATTGATGAACTCTCCGAGGGAACCTGGAGGGCGATAAATGATAAGAATGTTAAGCTTGAAAGGGCTGGTAACTGTGACAGCATGGAATTCAAAGGAGGCGATAGATAGATGGGTAAGGGGAGAGAGAGAGAATGACCACTTGGGAGAGATGAGGATCCCGGTGCCACCACCCCGCTGACCAGAAGCTCTCGGGGTGTGCGAGAACACGTGGGTGGACGAAGAGAGAGCAGTAGGAGTAGCAGTGTTATCTGTGGTGATCCATGTTTCCGTCAGTGCCAGGAAGTCGAGGGACTGGAGGGAGGCATAGGCTGAGATGAACTCTGCCTTGTTGGCCGCAGATCGGCAGTTCCAGAGGCTACCGGAGACCAGGAACTCCACGTGGGTCGTGCGCGCTGGGACCACCAGATTAGGGTGGCCGCGGCCACGCGGTGTGGAGCGTTTGTATGGTCTGTGCAGAGAGGAGAGAACAGGGATAGATAGACACATAGTTAACAGGGTACAGAAGAGGCTACGCTAATGCAAAGGAGATTGGAATGACAAGTGGACTACACGTCTCGAATGTTCAGAAAGTTAAGCTTACGTAGCAAGAATCTTATTGACTAAAATGATTGAAATGAAACAGTACTGCTGGAATAGGCTAGCTGGTAGTGGCTGCGATGTTGACACTACACTAATCAAGTCGTTCCGTCGAGTGTAATAGTTTCTACAGTGCTGCTATTCGGGGGCTAGCTGGCTAGCTAGCAAGGTTGATTGCGTTCCGTTACTTAAAAGAACGACAATAGCTGGCTGGCTAACCTAGAAAATCGCTCTAGGCTACACAATTGTCTTAGATACAAAGACGGCTATGTATCTAGCTAGCTACGATCAAACAAAACAAACCGTTGTACTGTAATAGTTACTACGGTGCTGCTATTCAAACAGTAGAAGAACGACAATAGCTGGCCAGCTAACCTAGAAAGCTAACCTAGAAAATCGCTCTAGACTACACAATTGTCTTAGATACAAAGACGGCTATGTAGCTGGCTAGTTTACTTGTCGGCCCCAGCCTCGAACTCAGGTCCTGTATGTACCTAACTGACCCGCTCTGCCCATTCATTGACTTCTGTAACCGTAAAAGCCTTGGTTTCATGCATGTTAGCATCAGAAGCCTCCTCCCTAAGTTTGTTTTATTCACTGCTTTAGCACACTCCGCCAACCCTGATGTCCTAGCCGTGTCTGAATCCTGGCTTAGGAAGGCCACCAAAAATTCTGAAATTTCCATCCCCAACTATAACATTTTCCGCCAAGATGGAACTGCCAAAGGGGGTGGAATCTACTGCAGAGATAGCCTGCAGAGTTCTGTCATGCTATCCAAGTCTGTGCCCAAACAGTTTGAGCTTCTACTTTTAAAATCCACCTTTCCAGAAATAAGTCTCTCACTGCTTCCGCTTGTTATAGACCCCCCTCAGCCCCCAGCTGTACCATGGACACCATATGTGAATTAATTGCCCCCTATTTATCTTCTGAGTTTGTACTGTTAGGTGACCTAAACTGGGATATGCTTAACACCCTGGCCGTCTTACAATCTAAACTCGATGCCCTCAATCTCACACAAATTATCATGGAACCTACCAGGTACAACCCTAAATCTGTAAACACGGGCACCCTCTTGGATATCATCCTGACCAACCTGTCCTCTAAATACACCTCTGCTGTCTTCAACCAGGATCTCAGCGATCACTGCCTCATTGCCTGCATCCATAATGGGTCCGCGGTCAAATGACCACCCCTCATTACTGTCAAACTCTCCCTAAAACACTTCAGTGAGCAGGCCTTTCTAATCGACCTGGCACGGGTATCCTGGAAGGATATTGACCTCATTCCGTCAGTAGCGGAGGCCTGGTTATACTTTAAAAGTGCTTTCCTCACCATCGTAGATAAGTATGCCCATTCAAAATAAATTTAACTAAGAACAGATATAGCCCTTGGTTCACTCCAGACCTGACTGCCCTTGACCAGCACAAAAACATCCTGTAGCGTACTGCATTAGCATCGAATAGCCCCCACGATATGCAACTTTTCAGGGAAGTTAAAGTTGCATACCCCCCACAGCAACTTGCCCAAGCCTCCCCATTTCTCCTTCACACAAATCCAGATAGCTGATTTTCTGAAAGAGCTGCTAAATCTGGACACCTATAAATCAGCTGGGCTAGACTATTTAGACTATTTACCCTCTCTTTCTAAAATTATCCGCCACAATTGTTGCCACCCCTATTACTAGCCTGTTCAACCTCTCTTTCGTATTGTCTGAGATCCCTAAATATTGGAAAGCTGCCACGGTCATCCCCCTCTTCAAAGGGGAGACATTCTAGACCCAAACTGTTACAAACCTATATCTATCCTACGCTGCCTTTCGAAAGTCTTCGAAAGCCAAGTTAACAAACAAATCACGACCATTTCGAATCCCACTGTACCTTCTCCACTATGCAATCTGGTTTCCGAGCTGGTCATGGGTGCACCTCAGCCACGCTCAAGGTCCTAAATGATATCATAACCACCATCGATAAAAGACAATACTGTGCAGCCGTATTCATCGACCTGGCCAAGGCTTTCGACTCTGTCAATCACCACATTCTTATCGGCAGACTCAACAGCCTTGGTTTCTCAAATTACTGTCTCGCCTGGTTCACCAACTACTTCTCAGACAGAGTTCAGTGTTTCAAATTTGAGTGCCTGTTGTCCGGACCTCTGGCAGTCTCTATGGGGCTGCCACAGGGTTCAATTCTCGGGCCCTCTCTTTTCTCTGTATAAATCAATGATGTCGCTCTTGCTGCTGGTGATTCTCTGATCCACCTCTACACAGATGACACCATTCTGTATACTTCTGGCTCTTCTTTGGACACTGTGCTAGCTAACCTCCAGTTGAGCTTCAATGCCATACAACTCTCCTTCCGTGGCTTCCAACTGCGCTTAAATGCAAGAAAAACTAAATGTATGCTCTTCAACCAATCGCTGCCCGCACCCGCCTGCCCGTCTATCATCACTACTGACTACCCTCGTAAAACTGACTACCCTTGACTTCGGCAATATCATTTACAAAATAGCCTCCGACACCAGCAAATTGGATGCAGCCTATCACCGTGCCATCCGTTTTGTCACCAAAGCCCCATATACTACCCACCACTGCAACCTGTATGTTGTCGTTGGCTGGCCCTCGCTTCATATTAGTCGCCAAACCCACTGGCTCCAGGTAATCTATAATTCTTTGCTAGGTAAAACCCCACCTTATCTCAGCTCACTGGTCACCATAGCAGCACCCACCCGTAGCACGCGCTCCAGAAGGTATATTTCACTGGTCACCTCCAAAACCAACAACTCCCTTTGGCCGCCTTTCCTTCCAGTTCTCTGCTGCCAATGACTGGAATTAATTGCAAAAATCACTGAAGCTGGAGACTTATATCTCCCCACTAACTTTAAGCATCAGCTGTAAGAGCAGCTTACTGATCATTGCACCTGTACATAGCCCATCTGTAAATAGCCCACCCAACTACCTCATCCCCATATTGTTATTTATTTTGTTGCTCCTTTGCACCCCAATATCTCTACTTGCACATTCATCTTCTGCACATCTATCACTCCATTGTTTAATTGCTAAATTGTTATTATTTCGCCACTATTGCCTATTTATTGCCTTACCTCCCTAATCATACTTCATTTGCACACACTGTATATAGACTTTTCTATTGTGTTATTGACTGTACGTTTGTTTATCCCATGTGTAACTCTGTGTTGTTTGTGTCGCACTGCTATGCTTTATCTTGGCCAGGTTGCAGTTGTAAATGAGAACTTGTTCTCAACTGGCCTACCTGGTTAAATAAAGGTTGAAAAAAATAAATGAAAAAAAATGTGTATATAGGTAGCAGCCTCTCTATGTTAGTGGTGGCTGTTTAACAGTCTGATGGCCTTGAGATAGAAGCTGGTTTTCAGTCTCTTGGTCCCAGCTTTGATGCACCTGTACTGACACCACCTTCTGGATGGTAGCGGGGTGAATAGGCAGTGGCTCGGGTGGTTGTTGTCCTTGATGATCTTTTTGGCCTTGTGACATCGGGTGCTGTAGGTGTCCTGGAGGGCAGGTAGTTTGCGCCCGGTGATGCGTTGGGCATAAGAACAACAGCTTTAGAGTGGGTTCACATGAAGTTAAAGAGGTCTGAACTGTGTCTGTGGAGAGAGCTAGTACAGTGCAGGCACTTTATCTATGAACACTGGATGTTTGTGGAGATTGTCATTTCTACCATTCAAATGAATTTGTCATAAGGATACCACTTCTTCCCTGAACTAAGGATGACCCCAGTGGTGAAGTAGGGAACAGGAGCTGATGGTCTAGATGTACAGTATACAGTGTTCCTCATGTTCCATTGTGTCAGCAGATCAGGAAGTTGAAATCACCTGAAAAGAACCCCTCTCATCTCACCCCATTCCTTCCATCACTGTATTTAATATATAACCTACCTTACACGCATCACCCACTAGCACTGTGCTCACCAACCATGTGTTGGAAACCTGATTCAACTAGATCCATAAAGCATTTGATAAGCTGAATCGGGTATATTACAGCTGGCCCTACAAACTCACTGCAGACCCTGTTGCCCAACCCTGCACCAGCCCAGTGATTTAACTGACGGGGTCTCTGAAAATGACAGTAGCCATCACGCCATCTTCACTCAGTCACTGCGGCACAAGCAGCGCATTTATAATAATTTAACTGCTCTGACATACAGGCTTTAGAAGGGGGAATACAGGACAGGACTGGATAGGACAGAATAGAACAGAATAGGACAGTAGTTGAAGCTGAATGAATGGTGTTAGCTAGCTGCCGTATGTTTGTAGTCCCGTCACTACTCCTCTATAAGGCATGCAGGGTAAGTTCCATCCTTGGCCTGGTCATTGTGCAAAGCACATTTGTCCTCATCTCTAAGCTTCCTGATAACAAAGCAGCCAATTAGAGATAAGCCCCAGCCCTCACAGCATTGCTGCAGTGCTCCTCTCTCTCTCTCTCTCTCTCTGTCTGTCTGTCTGTCTGTCTGTCTGTCTGTCTGTCTGTCTGTCTGTCTCTCTCGCTCTTCTCACTAACTCCCTCTGTCTATGCCTCTCTCTCTCTGCTCTCTCTCACTCTTCTCACTAACTCCCTCTGTCTCTGCCTCTCTCTCTGCTCTCTCTCTTTACTCTCTCTCCCTCTGCTCTCTCTCTGCTCTCTCTTTACTCTCTCTGCTCTCTCCCTCCCTCTCTCTCTCTGCTCTCTCTCTCTGCTCTCTCTCTTTACTCTCTCTGCTCTCTCGCTCTTCTCGCTAACTCCCTCTGTCTCTGCCTCTCTCTGCTCTCTCTCTTTACTCTCTCTCCCTCTCTGCTCTCTCTCTGCTTTCTCTTTACTCTCTCTCTGCCCTCTCTCCCTCCCTCTCTCTGCTCTCTCTCTATCTCTCTCCCTCTCTTTACTCTCTCTCTGCCCTCTCTCCCTCCCTCTCTCTCTGCTCTCTCTCTCTCTTTACTCTCTCCACCCTCTTTCTCTCCCTCTCTCTCTGCTCTCTCTTTCTCGCTCTTCTCACTCTCTCCCTCTGTCGTCTCTCTGCCTCTCTCATACCTCTGTCTGCTATCTCTCCCTTTACACTCTCTCTTCCCTCCCCACTATTTCTCTCGCTCGCTCTCTCTTTCTCCCTCTCTTTTCCCCTCTCGCTCTCTTTTCTCTCTTTCTCTCTCTTCTCTCTTTCTCTCTGTGGTGGAGTGGAGCCTTCAGTGCTTTGGTATGGCTTAGAGGTCAAGTATCCTTGATGTCTGTAGAGTATTGAGTCAAGATGGGTGCTCAGAAGACGTGCAGTGATGCACTGAAGTGTAGGTGCAATGGAAACGGAGGACATATTGGCTCTAAAAGATTTAAGCCCGCGGGTGGATGTCACACCTTGCTGTGTTAGGGGCCGAAGGAGTGAGTGGATGGGGTATTATCTGATTCTGCAGGTTGAGACAATTCCAGATTTGTATTTGTATTTAATTGTACCTTTATTTAACCAGGCAAAATACTAGTAGGTCAGTACAGTCTCTCCCTTAGCTTTTAGTCGAAGGCCCCTGACATCACATTGTGGGCTGCAAATATTCAATATTCAACTGAAACCAATGGAGAGCAAGAGTTTTATGTGCATGGCATCAGACAAGCCACCATTCAACAGCAGTGATATGAGTGTTGATGCTTTAGATTGAATGCTGTTGTGGTGCTGGTTCAAATAGAGAACACTGATCTTTGGGGCAGTACTTAGAGGCAGCCTCTACTGCCCATGTAGGTCAGTGTCACTCTCCAGTACTTTTCTTACAGAGTTACCAGGTAAGTGAATGGGAGTGAGTGAAACTCAGGTCATTTTGGCTCTATCCAGCTGTTTCTCTGTTTCCAGAGTAGTAAGTACAGCTGTAGAGTAGTTGCTCCCGAGACACTGGTTTTCCCACCTAATGGTTGGTTTAGAGCCAAAATGGCGTCTGTCAGGGGGTTTAGCTGACACCCTCCTCTGTGCCCCCATCTCTTTCTTTACAGACTACCATGGAAATAAAAGAACTATGAGAAAGAGACAAGCTCACCCCACATCTGTCCTTCTCTCCCTCCTCCGTCTGTCTCATCATTCCATCACTCCAACTCTCTCACAATCCATCCATCAGCCAGCACCAGTCGTGTGCTGTCATCACCGTGCGTCCGTCCGTCCATCTGTCTGTCTGCAATAGAGCCACAAGACCCCAGCGGGTAGCTATCTGTCTGCCTGTCTGCCTGTATGGATGGCTCTCTGTGTTGGGGTGTGTGTGGGGGTGAGTTAGTGTGTTCATTCAGTTACTGCATGCTCTTATTCAGGAAGGACCACAGTGAAATTACTATTTTTAAGTGAATATTGGTAGCTGTGGTTCACTCTAAATAAAACCTTTCTTATTAGAACTATACATACATATATGCTGGTACCCTTTCTAGATTAAATTTGTATTTTTCTACCCAGCACCTGATGACAAATCATGTATGTATGTGAGTGTGATACTAATGAAATACTGCATGACCTTAACGGGTCAAGGACATCTGATCTAGAATCAGTTCCTAAGGGCAGAGAGTGTGGATGTTTTGTGTTGAGGATGCGCACTGTTCTGTCCTCAGACCTACCTGGGAAGGGTGAACAATGACAGGACAGAACCTGAGGCACAACCAGTCTGCAATTTCTCTCATGCCTTTTTCTCTTCCTCTTTCTCTCTTGCTCTCTTTTTATATGCTAATATAAACTGCTGTTTCTTTTTCTGATGAATCTCTGTGGAGTGGAGCTGATGCATGTGCTGATGTATAAAATGTGTGCGCGCATGTGTGTGTGTGTGTGTGTGTGTGTGTGTGTGAGATAGAGTATTCTGTTCTAACACCCCCCCACCCCTCCCTCTCTCTC
This sequence comes from Oncorhynchus masou masou, assembly GCF_036934945.1. Lineage (NCBI taxonomy): Eukaryota > Metazoa > Chordata > Actinopteri > Salmoniformes > Salmonidae > Oncorhynchus > Oncorhynchus masou. The sequence goes on along the minus strand of NC_088240.1, from coordinate 77,584,710 downwards.
TCTCTCTTTCAGGGGTGAAGAGGGGAGTGTGTTCTCAGATCAACCACTTCCCTGAGGATGCTGACTTTGACCATGATGGGCCTGAGTATGTTCTACGTAAGTCAACATCTGATGGACCTGAGGAGGTGGAGGTGGAGGTGTTATTAGTCACATGAGCCGAGTACAACAGGCCTTACCGTGAAATGCTTACTTACAAGCCCTTAACCAACAATGCAGTTCAAGAAAGAGTGAAGAAAATATTTACCAACTAAAAGTAAAAAATGATAAAAAGTAACACAATAAAATAACAATAACGAGGCTCTATACAGGGGGTACCGGTACCGAGTCAGTGTGGAGGCTATATACAGGGGGTACCGGTACCGAGTCAATGTGGAGGCTATATACAGGGGGTGCCGGTACCGAGTCAGTGTGGAGGCTATATACAGGGGGTACCGGTACCGAGTCAGTGTGGAGGCTATATACAGGGGGTACCGGTACCGAGTCAATGTGGAGGCTATATACAGGGGGTACCGGTACCGAGTCAATGTGGAGGCTATATACAGGGGGTACCGGTACCGAGTCAATGTGGAGGCTATATACAGGGGGTACCGGTACCGAGTCAGTGTGCGGGGGTACAGGTTAGAGGTGACTTGTACATGTAGGTTGGGGTGAAGTGACTATGCATAGATAATAAACAGCGAGTAGCAGCAGTGTAAAAACAAATGGGTGTCAATGTAAATAGTCTGGTGGCCATTTAATGAATTGTTCAGCAGTCTTATGGCTTGGGGGTCGAAGCTGATAAGGAGCCTTTTGGACCTAGACTTGGTGCTCCGGTACCGCTTTCCGTCCGGTAGCAAGAGAACAGTCTATAATTTGGGTGGCTGGAGTCTTTGACTATTTTTTGTGGTCTAAAATTAAAATCATTTGAATCAGGTGTGTTGGGCAGGGCTGGAACAAAACCCTGCACACACCGTTGCCACCCCCAGGACGGGAGTTCCCCATAACTGATACACAGCCGTAACTCATCCACAACTGTAAACCACTTTTTACAGAAGCCTTAGACCACATAGAGTAGTTAGATCTCACCCCTGAAGACCGGGAGAAAATAGGCTGTGTTTGAATGAAACATGTTAGTGTTTGTATGAAGTTGAGGGATAATGTGCTGCCCTAGTTCACGGGTGTTCCTCCAGGCCACAAAGGTGTGGGTGTTCCATGCCGCACTATGTGTGCCCGCCCCACAATGCAGCAGGAGAAGACTGTGTACTGTTCACTATGTAGCCTCGGCATTTGGCTGGCATTTACTTTGGCATTTCTGTCCTCTGGCCTATGTCCTAGATGGGAGTGTGTGTGTGTGTGTGTGTGTGTGTGTGTGTGTGTGTGTGTGTGTGTGTGTGTGTGTGTGTGTGTGTGTGTGTGTGTGTGTGTGTGTGTGTGTGTGTGTTCCGTCCTGGGGGGCATCAGAGTTGATGCCTCTTGGGAATGAGCTGATACAATTAAACACTGACTAGCTTGGCCACATGGTAATTAATTTGCTCACAGCAGAATACAGCTGTTTATTTCTTATCCTCTCCCTCTGATTCTATCTGCTACTTTGACCTTTTCTCTTTCCCCTCTTCTCTCTCTTTATCACCCACTTCCCCTCTCTCTCTCTTCTTCTCTCTCTTCTTCTCTCTACTTCTCTCTCACTTCACCTCCCTCTCTCTTCTTCTCTCTCTTCTTCTCTCTACTTCTCTCTCACTTCACCTCCCTCTCTCTTCTTCTCTCTCTTCTTCTCTCTACTTCTCTCTCACTTCACCTCCCTCTCTCTTCATCACCCACTTCCCCTCTCTCTCTCTTCTTCTCTCTCTTCTTCTCTCTACTTCTCTCTCACTTCACCTCCCTCTCTCTTCATCACCCACTTCCCCTCTCTCTCTCTTCTTCTCTCTACTTCTCTCTCACTTCCCCTCCCTCTCTCTTCATCACCCACTTCCTCTCTCTCTCTCTTCTTCTCTCTCTCTCTTCCTCTCTTTCTTCTCTCTCACTTGTTCTCTCTCACTTCCCCTCGCTCTCCCCGTCTCTCTCCTGTCCCTCTCTCTCGGTAGGTATGGTCAGGGCTTCCAACATCTTCCCTATCCTCAGTGCTATCCTGCTGTTGATGGGAGGGGTGTGTATCGGTCTCAGTCGCTTCTATAAGCACAAGAGGAACATCGTCCTGGGAGCAGGCATTCTCTTTGTGGCTGCAGGTGCACTAACTAACTCCTGTCAGACCTGTCTGTGTGTCTGTGTATGTGTATGTGATTATCTCTGTGTCTTTAAGTGCTTATCTAAGTCTCTTAGTATGTATACATATGTTTATGTTCTGTTGATGTAAATTCATGTATTTCCTCTTGCTCTCCTGCTCTGGATAACATGACAGAGAGAGAGAGAGTGTGTGTCTGTGTGTCTGTGTGTGTATGTGCGTATATATATCCTTGTGTATTTGTGTCTGTGTGTGCGTGCATGTGTTTGTATATCCTCATCTATCCCCTGTCTCCCCCAGGTCTGAGCAACATCATCGGTGTGATCGTGTACATCTCTGCAGCGCTGGGAGACATCTCCCCTAAGAAGGACGAGGACAAGAAGTGGCAGTACAGCTACGGCTGGTCCTTCTACTTCGGAGGCCTGTCCTTCATCATGGCTGAGATGGTGGGCGTTCTGGCCGTCAACATCTACATCGAAAAGAACAAGGAGCTTCGCTGCCGCTCGCGCACTGACATCTTCAAGGGGACCACGCACGCCATGCTCCGCCTACCCAGCTACCGCTTCCGCCGTCGCTCCCGCTCCTCATCCCGCTCTACTGACCCCTCACGCTCCCGAGACCCCTCGCCGGTGGGGGGAGGCGGGGGGAAGAACTTTGGCCTGCCCCCCTCGGCCATGCTCTCCCAGGGGCCCATGTCTGTGGCCACGCTGCCCAATCCTCACTCTCGCTCCCACACCACCCTGGCGGGGGGCGACATCTCCCTCTACACTCTGTCCCGCGACCCCAAGCTGGCTGGCCTGCCCCCCATGTACGGCACCGTGGACCGCGCCACCCTCTACCAGCTCCACAACTGCTTCCCCAAGGACGGGGGAGGAGGGGGTGGAGGGGGTGTGATGATGAGCGGCACACTGCCCTCTCTGAAGTCCCACAACCCCTCGCTGTCCCAGAATTCCTCCAACTCCAACGCACCCATGGGCAACTCGGTGGGCTCGGGGCCCCCACCCTTCTCCTCGTCCACGGTGGAGAGAGAACGAGGGATGGGAACGCTGGACAGGCTAAAGGGAGATAGAGAGAGCAACTCCAATACGCTCAACAGGAAGACAACACCCGTGTAGAGAGGAGGGGGGGAGAGAGGGAGGGAACAGGGAAGGAAGAGAGAAAGAGAGATATAGAGGAGGGGATTGGGATAAAGGAGTATTAAAGGGTATTGAGATAAAGGGATGGAGAGGAGAGAGAATCTTTTTCACTGTTATAATTAGTCTACAGTATCTCACTGAGAAACAAAAGAAAACAAGTAATAATTACAACAATAATGAACTTTAACAACAAAACTATTTTACTATTTGAACGCACTAGAAATGATTTATTTTGTTAATGATCCAACATGATGAACCTTGGGCAATCCACTTTCTTTAGTGCAATGCTAACTCTGATTTAACAAGATCCTATTTGACATCAATTGTTGTTGTGATTATTATTAGCGTTATTACGAGCTAGCTCTTTTTGCAATGCTATCGTTTTTGAATGATGATATGATTTGTATAATTTTCACTCGGATTTTGGATCCTGACGACGTTTACTGTGAATTTCTTAAACACAGACACGCTGGTATGATCAGTGGGATGTGTAACTGTGTCATCGGTGTCAAGCATGAGTGTCTACAACGTATGAGAAGACGAGTGTGTATTATGATTTATATGATTTAATTATTATCTAATAATAATAATGATAAATAATATATAATGTATTATTATTACTATTATTGCAACTTGTTCTTTGGTGGAGTTCAGTTAATTTGTTTTTACCTCTATTAGGATTTCCTACCCCTTGGTTGTAACACACAGTTAAGTTGTGTGAATACTGTACATTGTCTTCCAATATTGTAACTGAAGGCTACAATAAGTGAGTGACTGAGGCAACTGAGCAACCTCAGTGTTATTCTGAGTCTGTTTTCTATGGGCCTGTGTTAGTCTGAGTTCCATTCTAATCAATGTTAGCACTAGTCGTAGCTGTAGTCGTGTTGAAGATGTTTGTTTTCTGGGCATTAACAGAAACCTCTGTCTTGAGAAGAGAAACTGATATATTTGTACAGAGAAAACAGGTGAAACTTGTCACCTGGAGAAAAGAAGAGAAACATGTATTCATTATTTTCTACAAGCGAGAGACCCAAAATTATTCTTTAGAACAGACACAACAGACATGCTGTCCATCCATTATTAAAATGAAATTGACAATGAAAAATGTCAATTAAATAAATGTGGGAACGGAGGTGGGGAGTTAAAATACACTATAGAGAACTTTTGAAATTAAACATGTACATTGTAATTAACGCATACCTATATTTGCAAACTCTATAGATACTTTCTTTAGGACCTCTGGTATGAAAACAATGTGTGTATTTTGGGAAGGGGAGGGGAGGGTGATGCGTTTTTGATCCTCTGTATGGTTCAGGCTACCCCCCAGTTCTCATGGGGTGCGCTGCCTCTCCCCCCTGCCCTGCCCTGCCCTGCCCTGCCCTGCCCTGCCCTGCCTTGCCCTGCCCTGCCCTGCCCTAGCTGTTTTGGGCATGTCTTCTCTTCTGTCACATGACCCATGACAGAATCGCCATGGAGACGAACATCCGAACCCCACCCCCAAAGAAAAACTCTCACTGTGCTTCCCACGTGACCCTTGAACTTTGACCTTTTGACCCCTTCTGTTTATGTTGATGAGAATGTATACACGTGTAAACACTCTCCTGCACCTCATTTATTGTGTGATGGCAGGACTGGGATGGACACTATTGGACACCCTGCTACATTACAGACTGGGGAAAGGAAATGAAACCACCTGACGCTTCCATTCTTTTGGATTTTAGTTTCTTCTTTTTTATTTTGTTTGAGAGAAAAAATAATAATGTGACAAAACTGCACACAGATAGTATACATATTGCCCACATAAATGCTATGTAGTTGAGAATAGATATATCTAGACAAAATGATTATGGTTTATCTAAATGTGTGATAAACTCAAACACTGTATTGCACGAAGTTTATAAAAAACAACAGTAACAGACCGATTTACAGACTGATGATTGTTTTCTTTAAAGGAGTGACAGCATGAGATGATCAGGGATTTCATTTTATTTGTATTTTTTATTTCACCTTTATTTAAGCAGGTAGGCTAGACCTGGCCAAGATAAAGCAAAGCAGTGCGACACAAACAACAACACAGAGTTACACATGGAATAAACAAACATACAGTGATTAACACAACAGAAAAAAAGTTTATATACAGTGAGTGCAAATGAGGTAAGATAAGGGAGGTAAGGCAATAAATAGGCCATAGTGGCAAAATAATTACAATTTAGCAATTAAACACTGGAGTGATAGATGTGTAGAAGATGAATGTGCAAGTAGAGATACTGGGGTGCAAAGGAGCAAAAAAATGAAATAACAGTATGGGGATGAGGTAGTTGGATGGGCAATTTACAGATGTACTATGTACAGGTGCAGTGATCTGTGAGCTGCTCTGACAGCTGGTGCTTAAAGTTAGTGAGGGAGATATGAGTCTCCAGCTTCAGTAATTTTTGCAATTCTTTACAGTTATTGGCAGCAGAGAACTGGAAGGAAAGGCGGCCAAAGGAGGAATTGGCTTTGGGGGTGACCAGTGAAATATACCTGATGGAGCGCGTACTACTCGTAGTTGCTGCTATGGTGACCAGTGAGCTGAGATAAGGCGGGGCTTTACCTAGCAAAGACTTATAGATGACCTGGAGCCAGTGGGTTTGGCGACTAATATGAAGTGAGGGCCAGCCAACGAGAACATACAGGTCGCAGTGGTGGGTAGTATATGGGGCTTTGGTGACAAAACAGATAGACTGCATCCAATTTTCTGAGTAGAGTGTTGGAGGCTATTTTGTAAATGACATCGCCAAAGTCAAGGATCGGTAGGAAAGTCAGTTTTACGAGGGTATGTTTGGCAGCATGAGTGAAGGATGCTTTGTTGCGAAATAGGAAACCAATTCTAGATTACATTTTGGATTGGTGATGCTTAATGTGAGTCTGGAAGGAGAGTTTACAGTCTAACCAAACACCTCGCTATTTGTCAGAACCGTCCAGAGTAATGATGCTGGACGGGCGGGCAGGTGCTGGTAGCGATCGGTTGAAGAGCATGCATTTAGTTTTGCTTTCATTTAAGAACAGTTGGAGGCCACGGAAGGAGAGTTGTATCGCGTTGAAGCTCGTCTGGAGGTTAGTTAACACAGTGTCAAAAGAAGGGCCAGATGTATACAGAATGGTATCGTCTGCGTAGAGGTGGATCAGAGACTCACCAGCAGCAAGAGCAACATCTTTGATATATACAGAGAAAAGAGTCGACCCGAGAATTGAAACCTGTGGCACCCCCATAGAGACTTCCAGAGGTCCAGACAACAGGCCCTCCGATTTGACACACTGAACTCTGTCTGAGAAGTAGTTGGTGAACCAGGCGAGGCAGTCATTTGAGAGACCAAGGCTGTTGAGTCTGCCGATAAGAATGTGTTCATTGACAGAGTCGAAAGCCTTGGCCAGGTCGATGAATACGGCTGCACAGTATTGTCTCTTATCGATGCAGGTTATGATATCGTTTAGGACCTTGAGCGTGGCTGAGGTACACCCATGACCAGCTCAGAAACCAGATTCAATAGCGGGATGGAGAGAGAGAGAGATGAAGGGAATGACAGCGAGAGAAAAAAATGGAAAAAGCGAGAGTTTGCGGGAATGACAGAGAGAGACTTGACACAACTTTAGACCTAAGGTGTGAAAACATTTATTTGCACTATACAGTGCAGTATCCTGTTAATGAATGTGACCACAATATTTTATTTATTTACATTATTTTAACAGGAATTTTTGTATTATTTATTAAACTAGGCAAGTCAGTTAAGAACAAATTCTTATTTACAATGACGGCCTATACCGGCCAAACCCGGACGACACTGGGCCAATTGTGCGCCGCCCTATGGGACTCCCAATCACGACCGGTTGAGATCCAGCCTGGAAAAGAGGTGGTGATACTACATTTGTCAGCCAAAATCTCAAATTTCACACTCTGAGGTTCACTTACACCTGGTACAAGCCAGCAGGGCTTCGATTGCTCTCGTCAAATAGGCTGTGCAGAACTATTAAACAGCTATATATACTTTCTGAACACCGTGTCATGTGTCAGCACTGGTTTCAGTTTCTGCTCACTGGAGGGCTCGAGTGTATGTGTGTTGGTGGTCTCCCTTGGACAATTAGTGTAGAGGGGGTCCAAAAGAAAGGCATCTGACATGGAAGAAGGTTCTAGGACCCTTCTGATAAATTACACCACCTCTGGGCCAATGGGGTGAGGGCAACAGAGGTGGGGGGCTTGGGAAGGGGAGCTCCCGAGACAGGAAAGAAAGTGGGGTTGGGAGAGGTGGGGGTGCAGGTGCATAGGGGGGTAAGGGTGATGGTAGCGGTGAGGCACATAGTTTACATTAATGGATAAGGTTTCTCAACCTCTGCAGTGCAACTGGGATGAGCAATGTACTAATTTTAGAGAGAGAGAGAGTTGGGGGGGGTACGTCTGTTGGTAAGGGTTAAAAAAATGGGTTGCATTTAAGTTAGAAGGGAGAAAAGGACTCGTAGACAAGACAAAGTAGGAGAGTGTTTCTTATGTCAAGTCTATTTATTTCATAAGCAAACCCAGTGAGACATGCATATGATCATAGGACCATTTAGGCACAATGTGCATTTCCCCAAACAAACATGTAGGTAGAGAAAGACAAGGTGGGTTTTATTATGACAAATAAAACATGATGAAAAAAGGGTTTGAATAAGCTAAAAACTAAAAACACCTCCCTAAGCTACAGTGTGCAGGTATAAATAAAATATAAACACATATTTTATATACAGAGCTGTGCTTGTAAAGTGAGGCTATACAATACTTCCATACATATATTAAATCATTCACACATTCTTACTTAAAAACAGCATTCATTCATGTGGACAATGTGTAGATAATAAATAGAGAATATATTATTTCTAGTTATTAAGTGTAAGGCGTCATAATCATTCATAATAGATTAATAGTGACAACCTGCAAGGCGTTTCATGTAGCAGGGATGGCTGTGCCACTTCCTGGAAACAATAAAGTATCTCCTCCCTTAGCAACGGTAGTGACCTACCCATAGCAACTCCCCCCCCCCCTCCCCCATGTGATTTAATTGGCTAAGTAACACTATCAATAAGTAATGGTTAGTACATAGTTCATAGTACAGACAGGATGCTGCACCCCACTGCTGGGTCTTTATCTACAACTACAGTGTGGTTGAAGTTGTGTTTAAAGAACTAGTTCAATAACTAAATGACATATTGGTTTCCTTACCCTGTAAGCAGTCAATGGACAAGTTAAGACATCAAAGCCTGCTTTGGTTTTGTTTAACCCAGCATTACCCCCCTGGTAAAGACCGGGAACTGCTTAGAAACATTGCTTGTTCTTTGGTAGGTTGTCAGAAACGTCTAAAAGCTATAGGTTGGTCATGATGCCAAAGGTGGGGAAGTTGTGGTCTACATAGTGTTTTCTGGTGAGGTCGCAGGCTTTAGGGCAGGCTTGTAGAGATCAAGGCACAGTTAGTGAGCATCATTGTTATTGCATTAAGTAAACACTGTGTCGACCTACAAGTTAGTCAGTCTTTCAGTCTAGTTTCACAATATAACTGACAATATAAACAGGGGTCTCCAACTCAACTCCTGGGTGGCATCAGTGTCTACTGGTTGTAGTTGTTCTGATCAGTGTCTGATTTATACCTGACAACTAAAGCCAGCAACTAAATCCCTCGAGGACTGGAGTTTGATTACAATCCTGATATAAAACGAAACATTTTTCCACCAGTTATGTGCTTTTGGCCTCTTTTGGGCCTCCATTGTGCTAGGTAGTGCTGCTGTTGCATTGAGGCAGACATTTCTCCCAGGAGCTATAAGGGAGGGAGAGGAACAGGAAAAGGATCCCCCCCATGATGAGGATGGCCCCAGCGAAGCCCACACAGGTCACGGACCAGGAGAGCTCGTGGTGGAGCGGTATGGAGTGGTCAGATGACAACAGGGCCAACACTGACTGGTGAAACACCAGTATAGACAGCAGGACCAGTAGACCTGTGGGAGAGAGGGAGGGAGGGAGGAAGTGGGGATGGGGAATGGATGTAGAGGGAGGGAGAGGGGGAGAAGGAGTAGGAAGGTGAGACAGAGAGTAGGTATGAGGGGAGAGAGAGCTGTACAAATTGATGGAAAGTGGTGTTGAGGGAAAAGCATACAATGTTATAAAATCCATGTACACAAACAAGTATGAGGCAGAAAACACACATTTCTTTCCACAGGACTGTGGGTTTTTTATTTATTTTATTTATTTTACTAGGCAAGTCAGTTAAGAACAAATTCTTATTTTCAATGACGGCCTAGGAACAGTGGGTTAACTGCCTGTTCAGGGGCAGAACGACAGATTTGTACCTTGCAACCTTTCGGTTACTAGTCCAACGCTCTAACGACTAGGCTACCCTGCCGCCCCAGACAGGGATGCAGCTTAAGCCCCACCCTCTTCAACATACATACACATATATATATATACATACACATATATATATATATACATACACATATATATATATATACACATATATACATATATATACATATATACATATATATACATATATACATATATATATATATATATATATATATATATATACTGGGGAGAACTGCACTGATGATTTTGCAGGTTTTCCTACTTACAGAGCATGTAGAGGTAGGTACTTTATCATAGGTACACTTCAACTGTGAGAGACAGAATCGAAAACAAAAATCCAGAAAATCATTTTGTATGATTATTAAGTAATTAATTTGCATTTTTTTACATGACATAAGTATTTGATACAGTTTCCTAGGAACGCGAAGCGAGGCGGCCATCTCTGTCGGCGCCGGAAGTAATTGTTGTTGGTTATTGTTGTTGGTTATTACTACATTGTCGGAACTAGAAGCACAAGCATTTCGCTACACTCGCATTAACATCTGCTAACCATGTGTATGTGACAAATAAATTTGATTTGATTTGATTTTGATTTTTGATACATCAGAAAAGCAGAACATAATATTTGGTTCAGAAACCTTTGTTTGCAATTACAGAGATCATACGTTTCCTGTAGTTCTTGACCAGGTTTGCACACACTGCAGCAGGGATTTTGGCCCACTCCTCCATACAGACCTTCTCCAGATCCTTCAGGTTTCGGGGCTGTTGCTGGTCAATACGAACTTTCAGTTCACTCCAAAGATTTTCTATTGGGTTCAGGTCTAGAGACTGGCCACACCAGGACCTTGAGATGCTTCTTATGGAGCCAATCCTTTGTTGCCTTGGCTGTGTGTTTCGGGTCGTTGTCATGCTGGAAAATGCTCTTACAGAGGGGGGGAGGTTGTTGGCCAAGATCTTGCGATACATGGCCCCATCCATCCTCCCCTCAATATGGAGCAGTCGTCCTGTGCCCTTTACAGAAAAGCATCACCAAAGAATTATGTTTCCACCTCCATGCTTCACGGTTGGGATGGTGTTCTTGGGTTGTACTAATCCTTCTTCTTCCTCCAAACGCGGCGAGTTGAGTTTAGACCAAAAAGCTCTATTTTTTTCTCATCAGACCACATGGCCTTCTCCCATTCCTCCACTGGATCATCCAGATGGTCATTGGCAAACTTCAGACGGGCCTGGACATGCGCTGGCTTGAGCAGGGGAACCTTGAGTGCGCTGCAGGATTTTAATCAATGACGGCGTAGTGTGTTACTAATGGTTTACTTTGAGACTATGGTTCCAGCTCTCTTCAGGTCATTGAGCAGGTCCTGCTGTGTAGTTCTGGACTGATCCCTCACCTTCCTCATTGATGCCCCACGGGGTGAGACCTTGCATGGAGCCCCAGACCGAAGGTGATTGACCGTTATCTTGAACTTCTCGCATTTTCTAATAATTGCGCCAACAATTGTTGCCTTCTCACCAAGCTGCTTGCCTATTGTCCTGTAGCCCATCCCAGCCTTGTGTAGGTCTACAATTTTATCCCTGATGTCCTTACACAGCTCTTTGGTCTTGGCCATTGTGGAGAGGTTGATAGAGTGTGTGGACAGGTGTCTTTTATACAGGTAACGAGTTCAAACAGGTGCAGTTAATACAGGTAATGAGTGGAGAACAGGAGGGCTTTTTAAAGAAAAACTAACAAGTCTGTGAGAGCCGGAATTCCTACTGGTTGGTAGGTGATCAAATACTTATGTCATGCAATAAAATGCAAAATAATTACTTAAAAATCATACAATGTGATTTTGGGATTTTTGTTTTAGATTCCGTCTCTCACAGTTGAAGAGTAACTATGATCAACATTACAGGCCTCTACATGCTTTGTAAGTAGGAAAACATGCTATTTGACCACTCTGACTGACCCAAATTAAGGAAATCTTTGACTGTGTACAGACTCAGTGAGCATAGCTTTGCTATTGAGAGAGGGAGCCGTAGGCAGACCTGGCTCTGAAGAGAATGCAGGCTATGTGCTCAATGCCCCAAAATGAAGTTGAAACGGAGCTGCACTTCCTAACCTCCTGCCAAATGTATGACAATATTTGAGACACATATTTCCCTCAGATTACACAGACCCACAAATAATTTGAAAAACAAATCCAATTTTGATAAACTCCCATATCTATTGCGTAAAATACAACAGTGTGCCATCACAGCAGCACTATCTGTGAACTGTTGCCAGAAGCAAAGGACAACCAGTGAAGAACAAACACAAATGTAAATACAACCTATATTTATGTGTATTAATTTTCCATGTTGTACTTTGCACATAATTACAACACTGTATATAGACATAATATGACATTTGAAATATTTGTATTATTTTGGAACTTTTGTGAGTTTAATGTACATTTTTGATTGTTTATTTCACTACAGGGAGGTCTAAGTCTATACCCAGAATAGTGACTGCTCTCTTTGTAGTCTATTTCACCTTACCTGATAGGATGAAGCAGAAGGAGGCGGGCTTGAGGAAGAAGGGCACTCCTTTACTGAGGGACATGGTGATACAGATTGCTCCCATCACCATCATAGACAGAGCTATCATTGCTAGGATAGCAGCCGCTATGTTCAGGTCTAGGAGAAAGAGAAGGGAGGGGGAAGAGAGACGGGGGAGACAGAATGAGAGGAGGAGGAGAGAGGGATGGAGAGGAAGTGAATAGAGGGAGAAGTGGTTAGAGAAAGAGTGAAGAGGTGTTGGAGAGGAAGACAGAGGAGAATGAGGGAGGGAGGGCAGAGTGACATCACAGTGAGCATTGTGCATCTGAAAGTGACATCACAGTGAGCATTGTGCATCTGAGAGTGACATCACAGTGAGCATTGTGCATCTGAGAGTGACATCACAGTGAGCATTGTGCATCTGAGTGACATCACAGGGGATAAATACAGCACTGTGAGAAAGAGAGAAAGGGGAGAGGGAGAGAAAGAGAGGGAGAGAAGGAGGGGGAAGGTGAGAGAGAGAGAAAGAGAGGGAGAGAGGGAGAGAAGGAGGAGGAGGCGGCATAGGCGAGACTTAAGATGCTGACTTACTCTTGTGGGTTGTCTTCTTAAATATGACTGCGTTGTGTCCATTGGTGAAGAATTTGAAGTATGTGCAGTTGGATTCTGAGAAGAGAAACAGAGAGGGAAAATCACACACACAGAGTATATTGCTGGTCCCTGTGCATCCATCCCCTCTGTCCTCCTAGACATGAAGACACATTTTATCTTTTGTGTCGTGGGAGCACCAAGAGAAACACTGCTCACTGCTCTACACAGTCCCATATTCACAGCACATATGGTGCCACGAAAGAGAAGGAGAGAGAGAGGGGTGATGGAAGAGAGGGAGAAGGAGAGATAGAAAGAGGGGGCAGGTGGAGGGGGGAAGAGAAAGCAAGACATTTGTAAGGAGGAAGAGACAGAAGGAGAGAGAGAGAGAACGCAGAGAGCATGAGAAAGAGGGGGAAGGAGAGATAGGGAGTGATAGAGTGGGCAGATGGAGGGAGGGGTGAGAACAAAGAGAAAGAGGGAGACAGATGAGAGGGAGGTGAACGAGATGAAGGAAGGAAAAGAGAAGATTACATGGGGCTTGGTTAATACTGCATTAGACAGACACTCTTCCTCTCTCTGCCTTTATATATTTACAGTGGGGCAAAAAAGTATTTAGTAAGCCACCAATTGTGCAAGTTCTCCCGCTTAAAAAGATGAGATGCCTGTAATTTTCATCATAGGTACACTTCAACTATGACAGACAAAATGAGAAGAAAAAAATCCAGAAAATCACATTGTAGGATTTTTAATTAATTTATTTGCAAATTATGGTGGAAAATATTTTTGGTCATTTGGTCACCTACACACAAGCAAGATTTCTGGCTCTCACAGACCTGTAACTTCTTCTTTAAGAGGCTCCTCTGTCCTCCACTCATTACCTGTATTAATGGCACCTGTTTGAACTTGTTATCAGTATAAAAGACACCTGTCCACAACCTCAAACAGACACACTCCAAACTCCACTATGGCCAAGACCAAAGAGCTGTCAAAGGACACCAGAAACAAAATTGTAGACCTGCACCAGGCTGGGAAGACTGAATCTGCAATAGGTAAGCAGCTTGGTTTGAAGAAATCAACTGTTGGAGCAATTATTAGGAAATGGAAGACATACAAGACCACTGATAATCTCCCTCGATCTGGGGCTCCTCGCAAGATCTCACCCCGTGGGGTCAAAATGATCACAAGAACGGTGAGCAAAAATCCCAGAACCACACGGGGCGACCTAGTGAATGACCCGCAGAGAGCTGGGACCACAGTAACAAAGCCTACCATCAGTAACACACTACGCTGCCAGGGACTCAAATCAGGCAGTGCCAGACGTGACCCCCTGCTTAAGCCAGTACATGTCCAGGCCCGTCTTAAGTTTGCTAGAGAGCATTTGGATGATCCAGAAGAAGATTGGGAGAATGTCATATGGTCAGATTAAATCAAAATATAACTTTTTGGTAAAAACTCAACTGTGAAGCATGGGGGTGGAAACATCATGCTTTGGGGCTGTTTTTCTGCAAAGGGACCAGGACGACTGATCCGTGTAAAGGAAAGAATGAATGGGGCCATGTATCGTGAGATTTTGAGTGAAAACCTCCTTCCATCAGCAAGGGCATTGAAGATGAAACGTGGCTGGGTCTTTCAGCATGACAATGATCCCAAACACACCGCCCGGGCAACAAAGGAGTGGCTTCACAAGAAACATTTCAAGGTCCTGGAGTGGCCTAGCCAGTCTCCAGATCTCAACCCCATAGAAAATCTTTGGAGGGAGTTGAAAGTCTGTGTTGCCCAGCAACAGCCCCAAAACATCACTGCTCTAGAGGATATCTGCATGGAGGAATGGGCCAAAATACCAGCAACAGTGTGTGAAAACCTTGTGAAGACTTACAGAAAACGTTTGACCTCTGTCATTGCCAACAAAGGGTATATAACAAAATATTGATTGTTATTGACCAAATACTTATTTTCCACCAAAATTTGCAAATAAATTCATTAAAAATCCTACAATGTGATTTTCTGGATTTATTTTTCTCATTTTGTCTGTCATAGTTGAAGTGTACCTATGATGAAAATTACAGGCCTCTCATCTTTTTAAGTGGGAGAACTTGCACAATTGGTGGCTGACTAAATACTTTTTTGCCCAACTGTATATATATACACACTATATATATTCTCTCGTCCTCTGCTGCTCTTCCTCTCTCTCTCATATACATACTGTATATATATATGAGATAGATAAATATATTTTTCTCTCGTCCTCTGCTGTTCTTCCTCAATCCCCCTGTCTGGTAGTCAGCCCTGCATACTCTGTGTGGTCAGAGACACAGAGGGACCCACAAACACACAGCCACACACACATGTTTGTTTTACTATCCTAGTGGTGACCAAAAAACTGATTCCCATTCAAAATCCTATTTTCCCTAACCTTAATCCCAAACCCTACCCCTAAACCTTAAGGAAAAGGGTTATTTTAGACTGTTTGACATCTGGTCACCACAAGGATAGTAAAATCAAACACACAAGTACAAACACATACAACAGACTCTCCTATCAACCTTAATGCCATTCTGTCTGCAACACTGGTGCATTACAGGAAACGTGTATATTATGACCACAGATTTATAGTGAGATCTACTTCTCAAGCTCTCCACCTGTCTACCTGTCCACCTGCCCTCCTGTCCCCCGGTCCACCTGCCCTCCTGTCCCCCTGCCCTCCTGTCCCCCGGTCCACCTGCCCTCCTGTCCCCCGGTCCACCTGCCCTCCTGTCCCCCGGTCCACCTGCCCTCCTGTCCCCCGATCCACCTGCCCTCCTGTCCCCCGGTCCACCTGCCCTCCTGTCCCCCGGTCCACCTGACCTCCTGTACCCCGGTCCACCTGCCCTCCTGTCCCCCGGTCCACCTGCCCTCCTGTCCCCCGGTCCACCTGCCCTCCTGTCCCCCGGTCCACCTGCCCTCCTGTCCCCCGGTCCACCTGCCCTCCTGTCCCCCGGTCCACCTGCCCTCCTGTCCCCCGGTCCACCTGTCCTTCTGCACTCCTGTCCACTAGTCCACCTGAGTGGCTTAGTCAGTTAGTCAGAGGTTATGGTAATGTACAGTAGCAGTGAGTGTTGTATGATGTATTAGTTGGTCTGGCACTGACAGACAGTGACAGAGAATGACTGTGATGTTGTTTCCCAGGGACAGGCGCCAGGGGCATGTAAACATGAATGTGAAATAGAGACACACAGATGGAGAAACAGTTGTTTTTCTCCAAACATGAGAAGTCCACACACACACACTGCAGAGCCTGTCTGTCAGGCGCTGTGGGCCAACAGTGTTTTGACGCACGGAGACAAGGAAGTGTCAGAATAGATACTGACTCGACTCCAACACACAGACCGTCATCGTAAACACAGATGTTTATCTGCTAGACAAGACACACAAGGTGAGTCAGACATAGATGTTTATCGACTAGACATCCAAGGTGAATCAGCCCTCTAAAATACCGGAGGCTGATAAACAATGCACCAGATGGATATAGCGTGTAATCTACATTGTAATAGATATGAACATTCATAGGATTCATCCACCCTAATAAAACAAGCTAAATCAAGACTGCAAAATGAAATAAAGCTATTTTATATTTATACAATGTAAAATATATATACATCCTATTAAAAACAATACATACATCATTGCTAGTGTATCAAAGCCAACCACTCCTAGCCTGGGTTGTACCGTGGTGGAGATCTTTGTGGGCTATACTCGGCCTCGTCTCAGGATGGTAAGTTGGTGGTTGAAGATATCCCTCTAGTGGTGTGGGGGATGTGCTTTGGCAAAGTGGGTGGGGTTATATCCTTCCTGTTTGGCCCTGTCCGGGCGTATCATCGGATGGGGCCACAGTGTCTCCTGACCCCTCCTGTCTCAGCCTCCAGTATTTATGCTGCAGTAGTTTATGTGTCGGGGGGCTAGGGTCAGTCTGTTATATCTGGAGTATTTCTCCTGTCTTATCTGGTGTCCTGTGTGAATTTAAGTATGCTCTCTCTAATTCTCTCTTTCTCTCTTTCTTTCTCTCTCTCGGAGGACCTGAGACCTAGGACCATGCCCCAGGACTACCTGGCATGATGACTCCTTGCTGCTGCTGCTCCAGTTTCAACTGTTCTGCCTGCGGCTATGGAATCCTGACCTGTTCAACGGACGTGCTACCTGTCCCAGACTTGCTATTTTCAACTCTCTAGAGACAGCAGGAGCGGTAGAGATATTCTCAATGATTGGCTATGAAAAGCCAACTGACATTTACTCCTAAGGTGCTGACTTGTTGCACCCTCGACAACTACTGTGATTATTATTGTTTGACCATGCTGGTCATTTATGAACATTTGAACATCTTGGCCATGTTCTGTTATAATCACCACCTGGCACAGCCAGAAGAGGACTGGCCACCCCTCATAGCCTGGTTCCTCTCTAGGTTTCTTCCTTTCTTTTTGGCCTTTCTAGGGAGTTTTTCCTAGCCACCGTGCTTCTACACCTGCATTGCTTCCTGTTTGGGGTTTTAGGCTGAGTTTCTGTATAGCACTTTGATTGATCAGCTGATGTAAGAAGGGCTATATAAATACATTTGATTTGGCCGAATATCAGACTATTCTGACAGATAAAGCACGAATACAGGAGATGGCTACCTCATCCTGCCGTAGGCCCTGTCTGGCCCCCTCTGTGGGACAAGTGCTTTAATACCTGCATTCATCCACCACTGGACGATCCCTACAGACAGAAACGGGTCATTCCACAGATAACAGACTTACATGGAAGAACGTAACAGTACAGGATGGAGGAAGTGGCTGAAAATCGTAGTTTATTAGCTTTCTTTTCCTGAAATGTCAAAAAATATTTTTTGTTTTTTATTTTATAGAGAAGACTTTATGAAAAAAAACACTATAATGAAGAATACCTGCAATCAAAATGTATTTTCGACTGATCATTCAATAAAGGGAAATTCTAAAACTGAAAGAAATTTAAATTAAATAGTAATAATGACAATCCATTGAAATATTCCGAAAGACGAAGCTCCATCATGCAGTAAAAGGGAAGCGTCTGTCTTATATAAACACACTGAAAGTTTGGATCTTTACAAGGATACTGGAAACATCCTTTTCTGACTCACCAACGATTCTAAAAATCTGATGCCTATAGCTAGATAACTAACAGACAGACCAGTAGCCACATTCAGATTTGTCAAATTCAGACTGGCTCCATTTCAAAGCAGTATTCCTTTAAGGACTCAATTTGCACATTATCTGTAGGATGACCCAGATACACACGCAGCAAAGCTGGCATACACGCCTTCTATTCACACACGTTTGCATAAGCACGCTCGCGCACACACAGACAAAGGGCACGCACACGCATACATACAATGTACAAATGCATACACACACCCACATATTGATGCACATTCCTGGGAGACATCCAACACATTGCTTCCACCTATCCTATGTTTACAGATCATTACAGAGGAAGGGGAGGAAGCCCTAACTAACACACACAGCACTGCAGTGCAATCAGGGGTTGGTCATGAAATCAGTGCCCCAGTTACCTCCATCGTTACCTCCATCTCTGCGGTTGTGATTTGAGGGAGTCCAGCTATGACTGGAAGAGGCTTTTCGTTACAGGTTAGGAGAGCATTTTAGCTAACCCTAACCCTTTTCCTAACCTTAACCTAAGTCTCCTAACCTGCCACTTTAATTATCCTAAACCCCTGCGCAAATTCTCCTAACCTGCTCTGAAATATTCCCTTCCGGTCGTAGCTTTACTCCCTCTAGTCAGAATCCATTTTTACAGTGTTGTCATCAAAATGAGATGAAGGATATGAACTAACCTGTCCCCAAAATCAACTCATGGCCTGCCCTAATGCAACAGACAGACAGACAGACAGACAGACAGACAGACAGACAGACAGACAGACAGACAGACAGACAGACAGACAGACAGACAGACAGACAGACAGACAGACAGGTTCCTCACCTCCGGGCAGATCGGCGGGGCCACAGCTCTCTCTCTCGGGGTCGATGTCGTCCACCCACAGGGTGCGGGTACACCCCTTCCACAGGCCGTAGTGGGCTGTCTGACACGTCTGGTTGTTACTCCAGGTCTTGGGCGTGGCCAGCTCCACCCAGAACTCTGTTCCCACCCCCAGCACTGTCAGGGTCACACCCACAATGGCCACAAAGAACGCCAGCTTGATCTTCCCCTCCTGGCTGTCACTCATCCTAGGGGTCCGCCTCGTAGCACGCCCCCCTCCCTTCACCCCTGCCAGGCCGGCCAGGCCCCCATGGGCCCCAGCTCCTACCACCCCCATACGGCCATCCTCCTCTGGCTGGACAATGTAGTTGGCCCACATGGTGACCTCTACCAGAGGCCGACAGAGGCCGGATGGAGAGAGGAAGGGAGGGAAAGAGGGAAGAGGACGGGAAAGAGAGTGAAGAGAGAGAAGCAGGGAAATTATTGAAGGGGGGTGAACCCCAAAAAGAAGAAAGGAAGGTTGAAGACAGAAGGAAGGTAGAGACACAGATAACAGCAGTTCAGAGGTGGATGTGGGGATGGAGAATGGAGAACGGGGGGAGGAAAGGAGAGAGAGAGATGGATGGTTCAGTATGGGAGTAGAAAAGATGGGAGAAAGGGAGTGATGAGAGAAAGGTGGAGGAGGAGAGGACTGGGTGACGAGGAAGGATGACGTCTATTTTTTCTGGAACACCTGAATATAAACAAGGAAGGAAGAAAGAAAACGGTTAACAATGACAACACCCTCTTTGTCCCCATCCATAACAAGAGAGATGATGATTCCCTAAAAAGGGGGATCAAGTTCAGGTGGGAAAAAACACTTCGGCCAACACTGATCTCTCTGTGGATAAAACTGCCTGTCTGCCAGGAGTAGAGATCCTTTGTTGCTGCCCTATGCAGCAGAGTACAAGCCTAGATACAGCAAGTAGCCTAATGGTTAGAGCGTTGGGACAGTAACTATTAAGGTTGCTAGTTTGGATCCCTGCAGTGACAAGGTGAAAATAACCTATGTTAATGTGCCTTCACAATGGCTGGCTGTGACCCCACTCTCTGAAGGTGTCTCAGGGGGAGTTGGAATATGCAAAAACACACATTTACAATTCATACATGTGTGAAATATTACAAATACAAGCACCCACCAAATCATTTCTTCTTATTAAAGAACTGCCTGGATTGAACATGTTTTTGTTGCTGTCCTATACACCATAGAGAGTATGAGCCAGATACAAGCTATTAGAGCGGACTGCTGTCAGGGTCAAGGTGAGTGTTGAATCCTCCATTAAGAACTGTGCTGGCTCTGGGCCAGACAGACATAAGGAAAGGCTATTGTTTTCCCCAGACGCCGACCAATATCCCAGCCAGGTATCCCTGGGTCCGCCCCTACAGATCCTCCTCGCAGGTTGCTATTAGTACCCTCTCTGGAAGAAATATTCTGCCACCCTGGGGCGGCAGGGTAGCCTAGTGGTTCGAGCATTGGACTAGTAACTGTAAGGTTGCAAGTTCAAATCCCCAAGCTGACAAGATACAAATCTGTTGTTCTTCCCCTGAACAGGCAGTTAACCCTCTGTTCCTAGGCCATCATTGAAAATAAGAATTTCTTCTTAACTGACTTCCCTAGTAAAATAATGGTAACGTAAAGAAAATTACACTGAGTGTACAAAATATTAGGAACACTTTATTTTGCCTTCAGAACAGCCTCAATTCGTCGGGGCATGGACTCTACAAGGTGTCGAATGCATTCCACAGGGATGCTGGCCCATGTTGACTCCAATGCTTCCCACAGTTGTGTCAAGTTGGCTGGATGTCCTTTGGGTGGTGAAGCATTCTTGATGCACACAGGACACTGTTGAGCGTGTAAAACCCAGCAGGGTTGCAGTTCTTGACACAAACCAGTGCACCTGGCACCTACTACCATCCCCCGTTCAAAGGTGCACATACACAATCTATGTCTCAATTGTCTCAAGGCTTAAAACTCATTCTTTAACCTGTATCCTCCCCTTCATCTACACTGATTGAAGTGGATTTAACAAGTGACATCAATAAGGGATCATAGCTTTCACCTGGATTCACCTGGTCAGTCTATGTCATGGGAAGAGCGGGTGTTCTTAATGTTTTGTACACTCAGTGCATATGTATCATGTATACCCGCAGATACCATTAATGTTTTGTGCATGTGTGAGTGTTTACATGTGTGTGGTGTGGTGTGTGTGAGGTAATTCAGCCCTGGGAGGCTCTGGGTGGCAATTAACGCCAAGCGCAGACAGTGGTGGTAGACAGAGTGAGTGTCCCAGGGATAGGTCCCACATTAGGGGACAGAGTGGTGGAGTGAGTGAGTGTCCCAGGGATAGGTCCCATATCAGGGGACAGAGTGTTGGAGTGAGTGAGTGTCCCAGGGATAGGTCCCACATCAGGGGACAGAGTGGTGGAGTGAGTGAGTGTCCCAGGGATAGGTCCCACATCAGGGGACAGAGTGGTGGAGTGAGTGAGTGTCCCAGGGATAGGTCCCACATCAGGGGACAGAGTGGTGGAGTGAGTGAGTGTCCCAGGGATAGGTCCCACATCAGGGGACAGAGTGGTGGAGTGAGTGAGTGTCCCAGGGATAGGTCCCACATCAGGGGACAGAGTGGTGGAGTGAGTGAGTGTCCCAGGGATAGGTCCCACATTAGGGGACAGAGTGGTGGAGTGAGTGAGTGTCCCAGGGATAGGTCCCATATCAGGGGACAGAGTGTTGGAGTGAGTGAGTGTCCCAGGGATAGGTCCCACATCAGGGGACAGAGTGGTGGAGTGAGTGAGTGTCCCAGGGATAGGTCCCACATCAGGGGACAGAGTGGTGGAGTGAGTGAGTGTCCCAGGGATAGGTCCCACATCAGGGGACAGAGTGGTGGAGTGAGTGAGTGTCCCAGGGATAGGTCCCACATCAGGGGACAGAGTGGTGGAGTGAGTGAGTGTCCCAGGGATAGGTCCCACATCAGGGGACAGAGTGGTGGAGTGAGTGAGTGTCCCAGGGATAGGTCCCACATCAGGGGACAGAGTGGTGGAGTGAGTGAGTGTCCCAGGGTAGGTCCCACCTCAGGGGACAGAGTGGTGGAGTGAGTGAGTGTCCCAGGGATAGGTCCCACATCAGGGGACAGAGTGGTGGAGTGAGTGAGTGTCCCAGGGATAGGTCCCACATCAGGGGACAGAGTGGTGGAGTGAGTGAGTGTCCCAGGGATAGGTCCCACATCAGGGGACAGAGTGGTGGAGTGAGTGAGTGTCCCAGGGATAGGTCCCACATCAGGGGACAGAGTGGTGGAGTGAGTGAGTGTCCCAGGGATAGGTCCCACATCAGGGGACAGAGTGGTGGAGTGAGTGAGTGTCCCAGGGATAGGTCCCACATCAGGGGACAGAGTGGTGGAGTGAGTGAGTGTCCCAGGGATAGGTCCCACATCAGGGGCCATGGCGCTGGAGTGAGTGAGTGTCCCAGGGTAGGTCCCACATCAGGGGACAGAGTGGTGGAGTGAGTGAGTGTCCCAGGGATAGGTCCCACATCAGGGGACAGAGTGGTGGAGTGAGTGAGTGTCCCAGGGATAGGTCCCACATCAGTGGACAGAGTGGTGGAGTGAGTGAGTGTCCCAGGGATAGGTCCCACATCAGGGGACAGAGTGGTGGAGTGAGTGAGTGTCCCAGGGATAGGTCCCACATCAGGGGACAGAGTGGTGGAGTGAGTGAGTGTCCCAGGGATAGGTCCCACATCAGGGGACAGAGTGGTGGAGTGAGTGAGTGTCCCAGGGATAGGTCCCACTTCAGGGGACAGAGTGGTGGAGTGAGTGAGTGTCCCAGGGATAGGTCCCACATCAGGGGACAGAGTGGTGGAGTGAGTGAGTGTCCCAGGGATAGGTCCCACATCAGGGGACAGAGTGGTGGAGTGAGTGAGTGTCCCAGGGATAGGTCCCACATCAGGGGACAGAGTGGTGGAGTGAGTGAGTGTCCCAGGGATAGGTCCCACTTCAGGGGACAGGGTGGTGGAGTGAGTGAGTGTCCCAGGGATAGGTCCCACTTCAGGGGACAGAGTGGTGGAGTCCCATGGACAGGTCACAGGTTGGGACACAGCCAGTTAGAGAGCAGGTGAAAAGAAAAGATAAATACTTGATTCATTAACTATCTTCTCTACTATCAAACTGCAATCCTAAATCAACCCATTGCCCCTACTCTTTAGGCACACAGTAAAACTGATGCAAAGTCCTCCTAGCCTATAGGAGGGTACGTTGGTATATTTTGTTTATACATACAATCCACTAACATCTACACAAGTGCCTGAGGGGTTAGGGACAAGGGTTGAGTTGGGGCAATAGGATAGGAGACAGCAGTTCAGTGTAAACATGGGAGTTTGTGATTTGCTTTAGATGAAAGCGTCCATTGAGTGACCATCTAAATGTGATAGAAATATGGGGAAGAAGTTGGGATAGGCTGTGTGGCAGTGGGGGCTGGTGGGAGGAGCTATACGATGGCTGGAATAGAATAAAAGGAACGGAGTCAAACGTGATTTCCATATATTGATACCGTTCCATGAATTCCATTCCAGCCATTACAATGAGCCCGTCCCTCTATAGCTCCTCCCACCAGCCTCCACTGCTGTGTTGTAATCCATTAGGTGTGTACTCTGCTATCAGTCTATATCTCCTCCCACCAGCCTCCACTGCTGTGTAGTAATCCATTAGGTGTGTACTCTGCTATCAGTCTATATCTCCTCCCACCAGCCTCCACTGCTGTGTTGTAATCCATTAGGTGTGTACTCTGCTATCAGTCTATATCTCCAAACCAAAGTCAAACGGCTGAGAACTGTCTGCCCTTTTTTAAATGTTGCACTGGGACGTCCTTCTGACAGATCTGGCAACCACAGTGGAAGGGATCACTTTCTGTCTGTCAAAGAGCATCATGTGCTCCCTATGGAATGTCCCACAGAACCAAAATAAAGATTATTTAATGGTATCAGAGATATGTATATCCAATGGCTAGACCGAAACTTCTCTTGCACATGAAGTAACCTATAGCTTATATCTATAGCATAAGGCATAGCACTGAACCTAATGGAAAATAACAAGAGCAACTGCTGACAGTTGAATTAGGAGCTGTAGAATTACACACACCTCACATGGATAGATATCCCATTACATCACGCACTGCAAAAAGTGACATCTAAGCAAGCAAACATATGTTATATTGAGTGATTAGTCACTTACGTTCTTAAAAATAATTTTAAAAATAATCTAACGTCATTGCCAGATAATTTTGCTTATTTTAATAAGAATTAAAAATCTTGAAATATATTCAAATAAATAAAATAAATATATTCAAATAAGATAAGTTACTTGTATTTATCCTTTTTTAGGTTTAAAGAAGCCAAATATCTGCCAATGACGTTAGACATGTTAGCTTAGTAAGACAAGAAACACTCATTTGAAGTGAATTATCACTAGATAACATATTTAAGTTGCTTAGATGTCACTTTTTGCTGTACAATGTCCATGAATTCCTAATCATGGTCAAAATAACACAGCAAACTGTTCCACAAATCAGATCAAACCTAATCGTGTCAAAACTAAGATCAACTGTAGAAATGTTTCATTTCAAAATAATCTGTCCATTACTTGTTGAGCAGTAGAACTAAAACGGCAGGCTCTAACTGCTCACACATGTTAGGAAAAAAGACATATGTTTGTGAAAATCAGCAACACTCTCTCCTACTTAACCACCACTACTGCAACCAGCACAACATGCAGCTATAAGCACGATCTAAAGCCCAGCACCAATAACAACAAGGAGAAAAGTAAGTCTGACCTGTTTGGAATATGTTGTTCACGTCAGATTGAAAGAAGCTTGGAACTTAATAGAGGGGAGAAAGTTGGGAGTGTTGGAGAGGGAGAGGGGAGTGAGAGAGAGAAAGGAAGAGAGAGAGAGAGAGGGACATGTTTATACCTGGTGCTAACATGGGTCCTTTGTCCTGATTGTTTACATTCTGATTGTGCCCACATTTCCAGATTTCCTGGTCACTCCCTGTATGCAAATTAACTGAGTGCTATTCTTTTACAATAATATTTATTTATTTATTTTAAGACACACATATTGATGTCATAATTCAATGGTGCCACCTGTCAATGATTTTAGAAGGTGGGGTAATTATGATTTCAATTGTTTCTCTGTCCAGATCTGTCAACACAAAAGACACCCAGACACAATGCATGCTTGATTACCTCCGGGGGGGTCAGAAAGATCTGATCACAATCAGATCTGATCACAATCCGTCTATTAATCGTCTACACCTGTCTAAAAATGTGGGCACAATCAGAATGTGGACCAGATCAGGACAGATGATGCATGTTGTTAAAACCAGGTATAAATGGGGCTAAAGAAAGAGAGAGGCAGAAGAGAGAGAGATAGTCAGTGTGTGTTAAGGGGGTGGGGTAAGTAAAGGATATGGAAAGAGAGAGTAAGAGGAGAGGGAGCGCTGGGTAGGTTGGCTCTGTGGTTGATTAGCTGTGTCTACTGGCCTCTGACCCTCAGAATGTGTGTTTGTGTGTATCCGGGTCCATATTCAAACTCAACACTACATTTGTTTGAAATCTTTATGGTTTTGTCTTCTGCCATGATGACAGGCAATGTTTGTTTGGGTAAAAACATTGTGTGTCTATGTGTGCGTTTGTTTGTGCGTGTGTGTCTTTGTCTATTTAAGAAAGCCAGCTGTTAATGACATTAAGTGGTGGCAAGGGAGGGGCCTCTGTACTGTTTATATGAGTGGAGGCCAGGGTAGCACTTCACAGCAATCCATAACACACTGTTAATCAGAGAGAGAGATAAAAAAAAGAGAGTAGCGGAAGAGAGGGGGGGAGAGAGGAGAGGAAGAGGAGAACGAGAGAGTCAGAGCAGATAGAGCAGACAGAGAGAGAGAGAGAGAGAGAGAGAGGGGGGGAGAGAGAGAGAGAGAGAGAGATGGGGGAGAGGGAGAGAGAGAGACAGAGAGAGAAAAAAAAAGAGGAGAGGAAGAGTGGGGGAGAAAGAGGAGAGGGGGGAGAGAGAGGAGAGGGAGGGAGAAAGAGGAGAGGAGAACGAGAGAGTCAGAGCAGACAGAGAGAGAGAGAGAGAGAGAGAGAGAAAGAGAGAAAGAGAGAGAGAGAAAAAAAAGAAAGGAGAGAAAGGGGAGGAGGGAGAGAGAGGAGAGGAGCATGAGAGAGTCAGAGCAGAGAAGACAGAGCAGACAGAGAGGGAGAGAGAGTCAGAGCAGACAGAGCAGACACAGGGAGAGAGAGAGAGAGAGAGAGAGAGAGAGAGAGAGAGAGAGAGAGGGAGAGAGAGAGTCAGAGCAGAAAGAGCAGACAGGGGGAGAGAGAGAGAGAGAGAGAGAGTCAGAGCAGACAGAGAGAGTAATAGCAGGCAGAACAGACAGAGAGAGAGAGTCAGAGAAGACAGAGCAGACAGAGAGAGTCAGAGCAGACAGAAGGAGAGAGAGAGAGAGAGAGAGACAGAGAGAGTCAGAGCAGACAGAGAAGACAGAGAGAGAGAGTCAGAGCAGACAGAGCAGACAGGTGGAGAGAGAGAGTCAGAACAGACAGAGGAGAGTCAGAACAGGGAGAGTCAGAAGAGACAGAGCAGACAGAGCGAGAAAGAGAGTCAGAGCAGATAGAGCAGACAGAGAGAGTCAGAGCAGACACAGAGAGAGAGAGAGAGAGAGAGAGAGTCGGAGCAGACAGAGAGAGTGTCAGAGCAGACAGAGCAGACGGAGAGAGAGTCAGAGGAGACAGAGAAGACAGAGAGAGAGATAGTCAGAGCAGATAGAGAAAATAGAGAGAGAGAGAGATAGTCAGAGCAGATAGAGCAGACCGAGCGAGAGAGAGTCAGAGCAGACAGAGAAGACAGAGAGAGAGTCAGAGCAGACATAGAAGACAGAGGAGGAGAGAGAGTCAGAGCAGACAGAGCAGACAGGTGGAGAGAGAGTCAGAATAGACAGAGGAGAGTCAGAACAGGGAGAGTCAGAACAGACAGAGCAAACAGAGCGAGAAAGAGAGTCAGAGCAGATAGAGCAGACAGAGAGAGTCAGAGCAGACAGAGAGAGAGAGAGAGAGAGAGAGAGAGAGAGAGAGTCGGATCAGACAGAGAGAGAGTCAGAGCAGACAGAGCAGACGGAGAGAGAGTCAGAGGAGACAGAGAAGACAGAGAGAGAGAGAGATAGTCAGAGCAGATAGAGCAGATAGAGAGAGAGAGATAGTCAGAGCAGATAGAGCAGACCGAGCGAGAGAGAGTCAGAGCAGACAGAGAAGACAGAGAGAGAGTCAGAGCAGACAGAGCAGACAGAGGAGGAGAGAGACTCAGAGCAGACAGAGGGAGACAGAGAGAGAGAGAGA